>NW_027115547.1:316478-365221 GCF_000696795.3 Halyomorpha halys
GAACTGATCAAATAAATGTTGTTTATCCACAAAATGCATTATTATTTAAATAGAAATCTATATGTATCTGTATATAACTAATATATATGTTTGTGTATATATAAACATTGTAACATTATTGCATGTTACGTATTCTATTACCATTGTATATTTGAAAGTTACTCCAAGTTGCTTTTTTTTTTTATTAGTTGTATTTAATCTTGTATTTTGTTTCTTTTTTTTTTGTGCACTAAGATTTTGCTATTATTTTACTAACAAATACCATTCCTACTTATAATAAATAAAAAATCTGCTGCTACGGAGCGTAGCTTTAATAGCCAACTGTGAGTTCAATGACCCTGGTACTGTATATTATCCTTTCACCATCGTAGGGGCAATGCTCTGTCGACACCGGTTCCTCTGGGTGTCGCGAACCAAGACCTCCCCGTAAATAGGTACAGATAAACAAATCCCTTGTTCAGTAACCAAGAGTAGTGGAGACGGTGGAGTGGGGGCGGAAAAATTTCATAATAAATAAAATTAACATCTTTTCAACTTTTTCAAAAAACAAATTGAACTATTTCATTTCACGAGTTTTTTATTTGTAACCTGTACAATATACAATAAATATGATTTTTCTTGCCAAAAATTTCTGTAGAACTCCTGAATATTTTAGTCTTTTTAATTGAAATACCTTAATACACTAATAGCACGTCGAAAATATTATACACGTATCCAAGGGTTCCTGCCAATACGCCCTAGGTGCCTAGAAAAACTATTCATTTCATAATTTTAGAAATTTTCGTTTTCCACATTTGCTCTGCATGTGTTTAATGGTTATTATGTACCAATCTATTAGTTTTTTGTGTAATAAGAACAAAATATTGTTTATTGCATTGGATAAGTTTAAGTGTATAAACTATTACAAAAACAATAGATAAAAATAGAAAACAATTTGTCTAGGAAAATTCAAGTCAGATTGGTTTTTAGTCTTTATAACGAACTTAATTATTAATAAAAAATTGAAAATTCTCAAGCTTTTTTTTTGCTGATGTCCCGTATTTATGAAATAAATTTACAAATTAAGCTGTTCAGATTCGTTTTAAGCGTCCTTAAAAACCCTTAAAATACGAATTAAAAAAAAAAATGCTGACCCATTTCGCGGCGTAAGCCAGTCTGTTTTTTGTAAGAATTGTTTCAACGGTGTACCAATTTTATAGGTTTCTGTCAAACATATTTTGTTTAAACTTGTCAGGTAAAATATTTTTTTGTTTCACATTTTTATCTCATTTAATACATTTAACATTTTTTATTCAGCACCCAAAAACAAATCGAATGGTTTTATGGAGAAATAAAATTAATGTTCGTTTTTTAATAGCAAAAAGTTCGCAAATAGCAATTTTTATTGTATTCGTAAAAAATTTTTTTTACCCAAAATTTTTTCTTTACTAGATTTTTCGAAAAAAATTATAATAACATCGGGACGGTATTACCAATCTGAATGAAGGATTTAGGTCCGTCTAGACTACACATATGTACCTTCGTAAATAAATTAGAACTGAAGATAATTAAAAAGTGTAAGAAATATTTCTTGATTCGTAATTGTTTTCTTTCATGAAAAGGCATACTATCTAAAAGATAGTCGTATGGGTCGAAAAAACGGAAATTTAGAAATCTTTTCGACAATTGTAGTTACAATTAGGATTGCATTGTAAGGTATTTTCATGAACGCGGGACATTGTAAAACAAAAACCCTCCAAAATGAAGGCTAAAAATTTTTAATTTTTTGTTTATAAATCTTTATATTATTGTTGTATTTATGAATTTCAGAAGACTTCATAATGAATATGACTTGATTTTTCTGAAATAAGTTTTTTTTGTCTGCTTTACTGGAAGCGACTTCTGTTTTTTTTAATTGTTTATACATTTAAACTCAGTTAATGTTTAGTTAGTATTCTACACAAAGAATAAATTAATTGGTATTTAATAATCACTAAACACAAGCAGAGCAACGGCGGGACACAATAATATAATGCGCATTAGCAATATTCCTCGGACACGTGTCTAGTATTTTTAGACCTAGTATCACGAAATAAAGTTTCATAGAAATCCTTTCCAATTGTCATGTGCGCAGCCTTTGATAGATATTTGTATAACACTGAATTTCTATACATCTACAGTTTTACAGCTATTTTTATGTATCTTTTTCAATTTTTGAGATGACAAAATATGCCAAGCCAATTATCAGTGTACACTTAATGAAAAAGTTATCAATTTTTATCTTCTCTTAAGTTACCATATTTTTTTATCGGTACCTGAACACTTAAGAAATTGAAAGTACAATAGTACCGATATGACTCCTCTTTACGAAATAATGATAAATTTTATAGATATTAAATTAATTGCTTCGAAATTAAAAGTTATAGAAATTTTTCTTTTAAGGTTGGGGATTCAAAAGCCGAGGAAATTCCACGGAATGGTTATAGTGTAGGAGCCAGATGCATAAAACATCTAATAATTTCAAAAATTAGTTCCTACCACGTTCACGCTTTTATGACTGCCATAAAACTCTTTGGAATGAAGTAATTATTTATTGAAGTCTTTTCCTTTTTTCTGTTTCTGTTGCCTGTAACTTCTAAACGATTTACCTTGGCCTAAAAGCGTATCACGATTTATTAATTTGGCCAAGCAGCATGTCGTTGAGATAGAACCAGAGATAGAAGGCTTACGACCATTTTGGTATTTGATCTATGTACCTGGTGGGGAACTAGTCAGGCAAGTGGGCCTAGTGTTCCTTTCTGCCTACCCCTGGCAGCTACCAGAGTTGCTGCCGCGTACTAACCAAGGTGGGAGTGTCAAGATTTATTTCTTGGGATCGCGCCAAGAAATAAATATTAACTGCCCCAGGTGGGAATCGAACTCCGAACCTGGCGCTCTGGGACCTAAGACCCAACCCCCACGACTGTCAATTTGTAAGGTCCTTACAATGGATTTAACTCACTAAAAATTTAAACTTAATTTTCAACTGCAACTAAAATGGATAATAAACTGTTAGTAATAGTCCATGATCTATTGGGACTATGTTTTACGTAAAAATTGAAAGGTAACTTTCTAATCACGTGCTTGATTTTGCACTTATAACGAATGCACGGGAGTTGTTTGACGAATATCTTTGTTGGAATGTAATTTTACATTGTGACATTTCAAGGGCTGCAGCGCTGGAGTTTAGAGTTACGGAAAGGATATATTACTCGACTTAGATATTGTTTCTCGCACTGTGGATCTATCTTGGAGTTTATAACAGTAGAGGCCTTGCCAAGTTCAAAAAAATTACTTATTATTAGGAATAATAAGTAATAATATTAATAGGAATTTAAAAGTTAGGTTCACTCTCGAAATCTCTTGATTGAACGCATCTTTGGCATGTCCTTTTGATAAAACTCTTAAATGTTTCTTTTTTTCTTATATGCCGTTATCGCTTATTTAGTTCAATAAGTTTTTTTTGTTTAGAAATAAGAACACTTCACCGACTTTCTGAAAAAAAAGTAGACAGATTAAACCATTAGTGGGAAAGCTTTTTTTTTTTTTTTTTTTTTTTTTTTTTTTTTTTTTTTATCAGATGAATATAAAAAAAATCGGTTCTCTTCAAGTTCTCTTTTATAAGGTCCGTTCGAGAACTTAATGCTATTCTTGAGAGCTTCTCTTCTTTTTTACATTTTTTTTAAAACTAATGTATTTCTTCTGATTTTGTGTGTTTTTGCAATCTCATAATTAATTTGTTTATTATTACTTACAATTACCTCTATACGTGCTGCGGTATGTACTATTGCAATCGCGAAAAAAATTGAAACTGAGTTTTCAACAGAAATAAGCGTTTTAAGATCATTTGAATCCAAATAACGAAGTTTTGCAAAATGTTCTGTGCGCGTACGTGCGTGAGTTACAATGCGTTCGTATGAGAGTATTAAAAGCTTAGTTAAAAACGAAATGTTGTAAAATATAATATTCTTTAATATCACCTAGGTTTAATCCTCATTAAAATAGTTTGACAGGGGTTAAATACCAAATATTCATAATGGCTTCCTTTAAAGTAATCTCTCATGTTCATTAGTGATGGAAAGTGGATAAATATATACTATAATAGGATTCTATGATTGACTTAACAAGAAAACTATTTTTCGCAGTTAAAAAACCACAATTCCTGAAATAAGAGTAATAATATTATAGTAATTAGTAGTTAAATATTATAAGTATGGTGTACCATCTGAAAGCCACAAACTTTTGAAAAAAAAAATTATTTATCACATAAAATCTTAGAGAATGACTAAAAATGTATAGAAAAAGGTTTTTCCAATAGGGGTTAGACTGTTAAACTGGTTGACGTATACGCAGTGTGTTATTTCGTATCGCAAGTCTCATTAATGATTTTGCGTGACCATAGTTGTTAAAATAGTTATTTTCTTAGTTTATCTTAATGTGTATATGTATTGCATATGTATATGTATTGCATTCAGTTGACAGGGTGACTAACTCCATAAAATTATAAGTAGTAAATCCAATATTGATAATATAAAAATTTAGAGTTAGATAAATATTAAAAGCAGACTTGAACATTCTGTAAACTTTTGTATTTTTTCCATATTGCGATTGTTATGAACTAGTTCTCTTACTGTTATCATATAATAGTATTTTTGCTTTTACATATTTCTGATGTACTTTTGAAAAAGAATAGGGTTAAATTTTGCCAGAAGAAATATTATTAAATTGTTGACTTTTAATGATTTATATTAAAAAATAAGTAAACCTTACCTTGATTGATGCCAATTACAAGTTTAATGAAGATTGTGTAAAAACGGAAAAAATCCTTGGGAAGGATTCATAGTCCAAAAGGATATCGAAAAACAACGCAAGATAATTATACCTGTCGACCTGGAGAGACATAAAAAATTCAAAAACCTGTTTACCTTGACTCAACTTCTTTTTTTTCTCTCACCGATATAGAAAACAGGAGATTTTCATTGCGGAATATTATTTACTGTTTACTTTCATTTCAAAATTTATTCAAAAATAAAATGCAAAATTTGAAATCGAAATTTTAAGTAAACGATCAATTTTCAACCTCTGTACAATTTATCGAATAAAAATTGAATTGTAGTAATTTACAAGCTACATGGAGAATATTTTACTTGAGTCTATGGTCATGTTAGTGAATGGGTTCGATGTTCTATCCTCCTGGTTCAATGACGCACTATTTCCATATTACTTGATTAGTCTTCAAGATTGGATTAAATGACTTTTTTTAACTATGTATAGTGGAGATGCTCAGTATTTACCGCACTAGATTCCTAAAGGAGACTACAGCATGCTTGACAAGCAAGAATTGTCTTTATGTTCTGTTTTTGGCACAAGTATGTTTGTTTGCTCCATCTTGAAACAGTTGATTGTAGAGATGAAATAAAGTTGAGTCAAATGGGAACACTAAGTGGAAAGTTTTAGTTCTAAAAATTGTTTTCAATGTTCTTGGGATTACTGACTTCGAATTTATGACTCATATTTTTTAGATTGAGGACTCTCTCCATTTTTCTGAGCTCCACTTTCTCATAATTTTGACGCACTCAAGCTTCTTAAATTTGAAGATGCTACGAAGTAGCAAAAGCAACAAAAAAACATTAGAATCAATATTGTTGGTAATTACTTATTTGTTGAAGAATTTTTAGGATAACGATTAAACAGAAGGTTATCGAAAAACAACACAAGCTAATTATACGATCTACACTCTAGGAGAACCTTGTCATTATTGTTATTTCCAAAAATTCATAAAATTTAAGATTTGATAAGTCCTAGGAAATATATTTGATCATAAAAAAAAAGTATAAACTCAAGTAAAAAATGTAAAACAAAAGACAATCCTATTTAGTTACAAAAGCAAAATAAACTAAAAACTTTGAAAGTGGAGAATAAAAATCAGACATTTATGGAGCGGTGAGTTTCTTTCGACCCAACTGTTATGCAAATAGGTAGCAGTTCTCAGATGTCCTGGTGCTGAAGATATTTGAAACGAAAATTTCAGTAAAAATGTAGAGAAGGGTACGGTTTATGATGTACATCTAACAGCTTCAGGGACAATTGTTCCATGCCTTACTCATGTAGAAGATGTATATGTATATCGCTTATGATAATCTCAAACATTAAGAGGTATCGATTATAGTGACGAATATATTTCCGGTCCCGTGGTTTTCAATGTCTCTTTAGTTTAGGTATTCCCCAGAGTAAAAGTTGGGAGATATTACCCGAACTAATTTTTATATGTTGGTATGGCTGGTTTGAATAAAGAACTGAACTGTATTAGAAATAAATTACAACTATTATGAACAAAATAAAATACCTGTATTTTTGGATGATTAATGACAATTGATTATGGTTTGTCAAAGATGATTACAATTTGTATTATTGTGTCAGTTATTAATTTTGATACTTGATTACATTAATGAATTAGATTACAATTACTTGATGTTGATTTATAGTGAGGACTTGTTCTTCTGCTGTCTTCTTTAGTTCCTTCATCCTGGTTTAGTCACCTGCCTGGCGGTGTTGATTAACCTATTTGCTCATCCTTAGCAAATAGTTACTGCTAATTGTCCTTGACAGCCTGCGTGCACTTGTCTCTAACCTCTTCATTCTCAAGGGGTACTTAGCTTACTTCTTTTTTTCTCCCACTAGATAGCAGCATTTTCATATTCATCTTGAATTCTATAGAAATGTGATGGGGACATTTTTCCCCAAACAGTGTCTTATCAATTTATTTTGACTATCGTATATTGCGACGATATATTGCAATCAATAATTGATTTTTAAAAATTCCTATTTCACATTTACATGATGCGTATTATGATTGATTATAATGACTGAATGTGACTACCTGGCGCCTTGGAGGTCGTTATGAACCGTATTCAGTGTACGTTGGATACAAACCACAAAATTCCCCCGGCTTGTTTTTAAAAATTGGTTCTCCGACCGAACCTGCAAAAAATGAATTGTAGTTAAGATTCATAGTTTAAGGAACAACATATCTTATAAGTTTTACATTTTCTGCAATTAATCGATTTAAAATCTAAAATTAGTCAACAATTTTGACGGGGTTTCCAAACTATATAAAAATGTTTTAATTACTTTATTTATTTTATGAAGTATTTTAGTCTCCCAAAAATTTCATTTTGTACTTTCTACTTACCTGTTGAAACTTGATGAGTATATTTATTTTTTTTAATTCTTCCACATAATTATATCTATAAAATCCCATTTTCTTGATCCCATAGTGTATTGGATACCAAACAGCATTTAGTGACAGGTCTTGAGAGTCGTTTAGGTAATAAATAAAACTTAGATCGGTTTTAAATTTTAGTGGCTATGAATAAAATATTGTTCGCAGTTTGAAGTATTCTCAAACCTGAAGTTTCCCCACTTACTGGGTTTTAAATTATTCAGACAGTAGTGGCGACATTCTTGCTTGATAGCTATTTTAACAATATACTTTTCTAAATTTCAACTTGAAAAATGTTAAAAATTTTATTTTTTGTTGAAGAAGAAAAACGCTTCTCTCCGACTTAGTTCAGAAAGCTTCGCAAAATCTTAACTTCACCTTGACTACTTCACCTTGGCAGGTATATATTATTGCTTCGTCCTTGGGCTGCCTTTAATTATGGTTTATTATTCATCTATTCAATAAGCATCATCGTAGTCGCCGAAATGACTGATGATGCGTAATCGGACAATTATGGTTAAATTACGCAACCAGTTTGGAACAGTAAGCTGCAAGTTAATCGCTGCTTGTTTAACAGACCATTCTCTAAAAATTTGGAGCATATGAATTATCTTCATTATCACATTATATATGATGTTTCTTATGGTTGGATGTAGTAAGGAGCATTCTGTCCTGAGGTTTGATGGATCAGAGATTGGTCTTGATGGTAGTTGATTCAGATAAGAGATAAAAGAACTCTCTTCATAGATCAGGCCTTTCAACATGAGTAAGCCGGTACTCAGTGGAGAATACAGAGGGAAAAATAAAACGGTCTCAAAGTCGTTCCGTCTAATAAAAATATATATTTATATATTTTATTTAAAACTAAAATTATGAAGAGTATCTATAAATCGAAATCGGTGAATAAAAAAAAATTAGACTTACAGATGTCTGCTGTATTCAATTTTTTTTTTTTTTTATTGATAGATTTATTTATTGCTAGATATTACAATCTGCCACACAGTTGTGGGCAATAGGTAATAGTGATGAATGATCTCATACATACTAAAATAAAATAAAAAGAAATAAATAAGTCTTGAAATATATACAAGCAAAAGAATAAACAAGATGAACATAATCAAACTATGTATGAAAAATAAATAAATAAAATAACATAATGATAAAATAATATATACAATATTTACACAATCGACCTGAGGATTCCTGAGCCCACTCTATCCCTCACGTGTCAGGGGTAGAGCAGAGCTCAAAAGATCCCAGCGCATCCCTCTCGCCGCATCACTGGTAATGAGCCAGTGGAGGCTGAGCAAGTGCGCTAAAGCCGCAAACACTCAACTTGAGTGGAGAATCTGACCATTGCCAGAACTCCAAATGTCCATTTTTATTTTAATAAGTCTCTTGGCCACTGCCGTTTCAACCTTCTAGGTGGGCTGTAGGGATGGGTGGAACTTGATAAGGTTTGAACCAAAGGATTAGGATGGTTGGAAAGGTTTATATGGAATTTTGAGAATTTGGTTGGTATGAGATCAAGGACAATAGGGATATGTAGGTAGGTGTGGTTCTGTTGGAAACGTAGTAGGATGGATTAACTATGGTTCTAAGGATTTTGGATTGAAAGGATTGGATACGTTTGATGTTAGATGGTTTAGCTGTTCCCCAAAGTTCAAGTCCGTAGGTCCAGATAGTTCGACCTATCTGGACCTACGGACTTATAGTATAGTCTTATAAATTAGTAGTTTGTTTTCTAGTGAAAGATGAGAGGTCCGGTTGAGCAGTCGGTATAGTTGGCTGAATCGTCTGTTGAGTTCATGTCTTTTGAGTCTAGTATGTTGGTTGTCTTTTGTCCAAAATGAATCCGAGGTATCGCACTGTGTCGGATCTGGGAAGAGGTATATTATTAAGAGTAACAGGTGGACAGAAGGTTCGGCAAAAAGTGAAAGTCACATGGGTGGATTTCGATTCATTGACTTTTATCCGCCATTGGTTTCACCATTGCTCAATCCGGGTGAGGTATGTTTGGAGATTGGATGAGGCTGTTATAGGATCGGGATGGGAGGATAGGATAGCTGTATCATCAGCAAATGTTGCCAGGAATGTGTCTGGAGGAATTCAGCAGTGAAGAGGATGTAGAGGACAGGACCATATTTGAGTACTCAGAACCACTGCGAACTCGAAAGGAACGATCTGAGAGGTAGGAGCGGAGGGTAAGGTATAAGGTTTGGGGTAATATGGATTTGAGCTTGAAAAGCAATTCGGAATGCTATACCCGGTCAAAAGGTTGCGCTATGTCCAGAAAGGCACCCGAGCAGTATTGTTTCTTTTCAAGAATGTATTCAAATTAAAGCTAGTTTATTGCAGTCTAAAATAGGTTATGGCGTTCATCTTCGTGGGAGAATTAGTTTCCATGATATATGCTAAAATGAATTGATTTATAGTTATCTGACAAAAATTCATAGGCAAATATCATAAAAACGTCTACCTTCACGAAGATAAACTTTATAAACTACTTTATATTAAATGAAACTAACTTCAATTTTAGTGCTGGCAAACATCTGTATGTCTAATGGTTCCTGTAATATAGTGTTTCATAAAATAAATATTTGTCTAATCGACTAGATATCAAAATTTTGTGAATTTTTTTTAGCAAATATCATAAAAACTACTACTCCCACGAAGATAAACGTCAGAAACTACTTTATAGTACATTCAGCTGACTTTAATTTGAGTGCTAGTAGACATCTGTTCGTCTAATGGCTGAAATATATGTTTTCATAAATCAAAGATTTGTATTATGGAAACTACTACTCCTACAAAGATAAACATCATGAACTACTGAATAGTACATTCAACTAGCAATAATTTGCTAATAGACATTTGTGCGTCTAGTGATTCTTGTGATATAGTTTTCCATAAACAAATTCACTAACTACTCATTATTTGTTATGAAATATTGGTTTTTAAAATCCTGTATCTCGGGAACCACTGAATGCAAACAACTCTGTTATGGCGCATATTTTAGCAAATTTACTCTACTTTAAATGAACTGCTGACAGGTTTTTTAGTGTTGTAGGTAGTTTTAAAAATATGGAGCTCCGAATGAAAATTATTTTTTGTAACGTATTGCAACAGTCATTTTTATTACCTCTAACTTAGTTGGTAGCCTCATTTTGACTAGTAACTATAATTTTTTTTTTTTCATTAAAGTAATAAAAAATTGCGGTGAAATAAGTGACTTTTTTAAACTGGGCTCTTTTACTATTAGCTTCCACTCTTGCCGGACTATGGTAAAAAGCAACTGATTTGGCGAAAAAAAATGTGATTCTGAACATTTTCGTGAATCAGGTATAAATAGATACTCATTAATTTATCCTTGATATTAAAGAGAATTTCATGCATAAATAGTATGTGAAATATATCATGGTATGTCAAGTCCCACTGCACTTCCCTGAATTGCAGGATCGATATTGGTATCTATGATCTTTATTGCGCGGCTTCTGTGACTTATCCAGCATTCCTGTCGACACATTTGTGGTTGAAATAGTAAGTAATAGGTTCCATTTCCTTCTATCCATTTAAAATTAAAATGTTGTTCGAATACCTACATTCATCCAGGCGCTCCGATGTTACAAAAGAGAAATCATTTAATATTTTTCTACCGACTTCACTAAATTACGGTTGCTGGCTAAAATTCTGTCTATGAGGGGTTAGGTTCTTATTTCGTGGCAACGCCACAGGAATAAAATTCTACCCCTAGGCCGTATTCAAACCGGCGCCGTTGCAGTTCCGAAGTTTCAGAGACATACGCCTCAAATCCCTCAGCTACAGGCGGTCCTGTATATTACTGTATTAAATACCCGAAATAACATAAATTAAGACTCGCATAAAATTAGCGTTACTACGTAAAATGAAACTTTATTCTAAGGCCTTACGTTCCCTATATGTGTAAAATATGCAATAGCTTGCTAGAAATGTATCTTTCTGTTAATATTGGATACAAAGGTGCGAAAGATCCTTACAAAGAATTGTATGGTTGAACAACTGTTTGGATTCAGGATCTGTTCCGCTAAGTTTTTGTATTACATGTCGAAATACTCATTAATGTTAACAGAACCACAAGTAATCTACTACGCAAAAAAGTATTCAAGTTTGTGGACGAAGACTTTAGCAATCACACATTTTACACATCAAGTGAAGCCTAAAGCTCTTAAAAAAAAAGCTACTTAAAAAAAAGTTGTTCATTTTAAGTATACAACCAGAAAATGACCGCTGTTAAACATTTACAACATTATAACAAACTGCCACCTCCAACGTGCAAATATTGTCAGTCAATTCTCACGATTAGACATATTTTTGAAGAGTGTACTCACTATTTGCCAACAATAAATAGGATAGGACTGACCCCAAATTTATCCGAAGCTCTCGCAGATGAGGAAGCTTAAATTACACGAGTGTTTGAATTTTTAAAAGCACATTGCCTTCTTTATAAATTATAACTTCTCTTGGATTTTTATTTTTTAATGTTTTTTACTTATTTTATTTTTATATTTTTTATTTATTTTTTTTACTTTTATCATGCCATAGGCGTTGATGACCAGAGGGTTTTACGCCTTTAAGCAACAATCAACAACAGCATTTACAACATATGCACTTTTCCATTCAAAATCGCATCATTTTTTTTTTTTTGTGTGTGGCAATTGCTAACCTTTCCCCAATAAATCAGTGTTTTAATTTTATTAGCAAACTAAATGAGTACTTATATATTTTGATGACATATTGTATCAATTATTCGTCTTTGCAATAGTGTCATTTCATTACTAAACTTATTTTTCTATTTTAATTAGATCAGAGATTATATAAGATAAAATAAAGTGTACTTTGCACATGTTAAAACTTCCCAATTTTTTGTGGACTCCTGGGGTGCGTTGGCTCTCTAATGTTAGCGGGAATCTGATATTTTGAGACTTTCCTTCATTCCTCTGAAAAAGTTTCATTATTGTCCAGTTGACGCATTTGTAATCCTCTCCTTGTTGGCTAATATTTAAACACTAATTTGCATGATTGTTTTAAATTATTTATTTAATCAAAAAATAAATTTTTTGCAATACATTAGTAAAAGAACTAAAAGCTATGACGCTAATGGTATGAATAGGTATCGCTGCTTCGAATATCTTCCTGACATTAATTCTAATGAGCTTGGCATCATTCCCAGTAGGTATCGAAAGATCCGCAAAGCATGCCAGATTAATAGTACAATAGTACTTACTTATATATTTAGATCACCAACTTAACATTCTGTTATATTTCAAAAGTTTTAATAATCCTCAAGATACATTATGATAATTAAATTTCTGACTCTTAGTTGCTTAAATATTTTTTGTATAATTATTAGTGTTTTATGTAATGTATAAATTTTCTGGTTTAGTCTTTATTTAAACGAATGTCAATATGAAAAAAAAAATAATATAACTAATGATGAAAGCTTTCTTATCATTGTTTTTAAAAGAATTTTTGAGAAATAGAGTGACAATTCTAAAGGAACCTTTGACACTGAAATGGTCTTTTAGTTTTTTTATTTTGTCAACGATTTTGTGTTAAGAATATATGGCTTTCGGCCATAATATAATATTTTCCTAACCTTGTAAATTTATTTTGTAAAATATTGCATTTAGTATTTTTACAGTCATAGGCCCCGGTTTCTAAGGACCTCTCATTCTACTCAAATATGCAACCATTATCAATGAAACTTATAAGGTCTGAGATTGAATTATTGAAAAAAGTGAATTTCTCATCTGAGACAATCATCTTGCTAATTACAATATAAAGTATAAACCAAAGCCAGTTATCACACTTTATGCAGCCTCTTTTTATATTTTTGTTTGGTTATTACTTGCAAATGAAAATTGAAATTTATGATTGTATCCCCACCATGATTACTGTTAAAATATATTTTTTATTTCCACCTGGTATGATTCCTATTTAAGATTTCAGAGAAAAAATAACTGTAAACTCAAATATTTTTTATCTCAACTTAATGTGGGAGATCTGTATATTCTTTTATAAACTAGGTTTATGAATAGTCATTGCTAATAGTCATTGTTTCTTTATTTATTTTTTGGTTATATGAGGCTCTTAGTGCATGAAGAGTGAATCCACCATGTCATTTTTTTTTTCATTTGACAACTGGTATTTTACATATACTTGGCATAAGAGAAGGGGAAATCTGCTTTTTTATCATATAGGTCTCTTAACTTTTGGTTAGTCCTTATTCTCCATTGATCCTCCACTTGGATTGGTATATATATTTTATGAAATATCTTTCTATCCCTTCCATATCTGAGAATCCTTCTCCTTCCTTTAGTCTGGGATCATGTTTCGTATTTATAAGTCACTATTAGTCTTATAATTGTTTTTTACGTTTTGCCTTTATGAATATACTTCTTCAACTCAAAAGATTCTATATACCAAAAAAAAAGTTTCCTGCTGCTTTACATGCTATTCTATTCTATTCTCGCAGGTAATTAATCTACTTAGGTTTTTGAATTCCCCACAACTCTTTAATCTACAAATCCCTTTTTGCATTTCTTCCTCTGTATGTACTTATTTTTATCTCCATTAATTTTTACATCTAGACCTTTAGTTTCCCTTAGAAATTCTTATAGCACTCCTGAAAATGCTGTCATCTAATTCTTGATTGTTTCTTTACTATTTGTTTTTTATTTCCCTTGTGGCTACATCTGAAGCATGTCTCTATTTTGAATTTAATCTAGTACTTTACTAGATGGAGTCATAGGCTTATCTGAAATCCACAAACAAATGATGTTACAGGCAAAGTTACATTGTTTTATTACATTTTTCCTGCATCTGCCTCACTGAAAAAATTGGTCTATAGTTGACCTTCCCAATCTAAAACCACTCTGGTAATCACCCAGAACAATTTCTGTTCACTTGTTAGTCTCCTGCTTATTGCTGTCAACAAGACCTTGTTGACGTAGTTTAGGAAAGAAATCACTCTGTAATTATTCTACTCTGTTCTATAGCTATTTTTATATATTGAGAATATTATCTTTTCATAAATGGCTTATATAACCTCTATCTTGCTGTCATTTTGGAACAAAATAAGTTTTTTTTTTATTCGATTTTAGGTTCTACATATATTGAAATGTAAAATTTCAAATTGAGTGGGAGAGGGTTACATATTGTTTGATATATTAATAAGGTAATTCCATTATTCAAAATAATAAACCAAAAGGAAATCATAGAGTTTAAGTGTTTGTTAAAAATCAAGATTACAGCTTTGTGGGCATTTTCATGGCAACAAGTCACACTAAACTAGTTATTGGGTGTAAGTTTTTATTTTTTTATTTGCTTATTATTTTTTTTAACCTATTCAACATTGATTAGGTGTTTAAAAGACTGACAGAAGAGAGAGGTGAAGGAGTATATACCAAGCTCCATGCAGTTGGTGGAGATGTTGGTCAGGATCACCTTGGTATGAGTCCAGAAGACAGAGAAAAATTGAAACCTGAAGTTCATGTTGTCATTCATTCAGCGGCTACACTTGATTTTGAAGCAGATCTGAAAGAAACTGTCAGTATTAATTTACTTGGGACAAAACGAGTTATTGAATTCTGTCGTGAACTTACTAACTTGCAGGTAATTTAAAATTTTTTTTTTCTCATTAATTATATTCATTAATTTTTCCTTTATTTGAAAAATGTTAATACAGAGTTTTAAATCATATTTTTAGGCTCTTTTGCATGTTTCAAGTGCTTATGTTAATTCACATTTAACCAGTGCAGAAGAAAAAATTTATCCTGTTCCTGAGTCCGCTGAAAAAGTTATAGAAATAGCCAGCACAGTTAGTGATGCTGATTTAGAAGAAGTTACTAACAAGTATGTTTGTCCTTTTTGACCTTTTATTGGTATTTATATATTGTTGGTTTTGTTCTGAGTAATTTACACCATAGAAATATCTAAACCTCACCATGATTAACTGCCTCATTGAGTTTCCTCCTATTTAAAAATATTATGCAGTGATAAAATGTTTCATTATCTTTATTTCCTTTGTTTTGGTATTTTAGTTCTTTCATTATATCACGATTTGATTTGAGACATAGGACAGTTATGGTATATATTTAAAAGAATTGCTTGAAGTAAATGAAACTGAAATAAGCAGAAATAGCTTCACTTTTCTGTATAGCAAGTATACTTGAATGGTTTTGAATAGGTTAGCCTAGTCAAAGAGTTTCTTATTTGTTAATGCTTAGGGGCTGGCTACATTAGAAAACTTTGGCATGATAGTCTGTATTAATTACTATATTCGACCAATATTGACATAATTCCGAAAATAAAAAAGAGATACAATTAATGTATAACTATAACATACAACAATGTATGTTTAATAATTTTAATTGCTTTAAAAAGTGGTTTACAATTGAATTAAAAAAACTAAAAACCAACCATGGCTAAATATTTTTAAAATTCTATCTTGGGTTTCTAATTGTGAATCTCGTCTTATTGATAATTGCTATCATATGCTGATAATGCAAGTAACAATGAAATTTCATTTTAAATGAATATTATATTGGGAAAAGTTGATACTTAAATAAAATTCATTTTAATTATGTTCATCTAGAGCACTGGTTGTTAACCAGAGTTATGCAAAATAATTTAGGAATGGGCCACACAGTGTTGAACATCTTAGATTTTATTCAAATTTTGCAAAGGTGTTGTGTAGGTATCCTAGCTTTCAGCTTTTCCTGAAAAGATGAATCACTTTATTTGCATCAAATGATAATGTAGGGGTTCCGCCATTCTCTTATTTCTACCGAAAGGGTTTTGGATGGTCTGGGTACCAATGACTACTACTTAGTAACCACTGGGCACCACTAGAAACCCATCATAGTTCTCCTAAAGGTCTTAATTACTTTTGAATTTTAGATTGTTCTATTTATTTGTTTATGATGTAAGCCAAATGTTTATGGGTTTTTTTTATTTCTATTAATTTTTAGTGAACATTATATATTTTTTTCCAGGTTGTTGGGGAGCTATGTCAACACTTATACTTTTACTAAAGCACTTGCTGAACAAGAAGTAGTTGCTTCTATTTCCTCCTTTCCTTCTTGTATTGTTAGGCCCAGCATGAGTAAGTTTGATTTTTTAAATATTTGTTTATTCTATTGGAAATATACGCTTATATCATGATCATATGAATGTTTATTCCTCCAATTCTTTTAATAATCTCTTATTTGTGATTTAGTTGTTGGTGCTTGGAAGGAACCTATACCTGGCTGGACTGCTTCAAAGAATGGGCCCCAAGGGTTTTTGATGGGTGCTGGGAAAGGTGTTGTGAGGAGGCTGCCAGCAAACCCAGATCTGATAGCAGATTATATTCCTGTTGATGTTGTAGTAAATGGGATCTTAGTTGGAGCATACCATGCTGCTACAGCCAGGTTATTGTGCTTAATTTAGAATTTAACAGAAAAATACTATAAATCAATAATTACTTAACAAAACTAAAAAAATAACTACTTTGAAAATTCTTTAGATTAATAGAAATTAACAACTACTATTAATTTTTATTTTTTCCTATCTTGAAAATCTTCGACTAACTGATAGCTTTAAAGCATTCACTTGTCTTTATTTATGATTGGTTTGATTTTTTACTAATTTTTTTTTTCTTTTTAGGCCTAGTGAGACTCCTATCTTCCACTTGACATCCAGTACCCACAAACCTTTCCGTTGGAACATCCTAACTCCACACATGGAAGAGATTCTTGAGAAGTACCCATTAAAATCAGCTGCCTGGTATCCAACTCTAAAATTGTTGCCATCACTGTTCTTGTTTAAATTGTCTGCAATATTTTTCCATTGGATTCCAGCATACATTCTTGATACTGTAACTAAAGTTGCTGGTGGTAGGCCTATGTAAGTGTGTTCATTTTAGTAAGATGGTTATTGTAACTGTAGGGATTGATAAAATAAAGAGCAATATTTAGCTTTTGAAATTTATTTAACCAGCAAGGAATATTTTTAATTATTATGTTTATTCCTTGCTCCAGATTATATTTATGATAATGGAACTTAATTCAAATGCATTGGAGAACTACAGCTATATTTGCTTTATAGATTGCTCTTTTTTCCAGCTCTCACAAAATGTATTTTCCAGAAGAGTTCGCCCCTTATTTTTTAGTGGATTATTATGTTTTGTTTTTTTTAAGTTAAATGTGAAGCATATAATGCAATACTAGAAGGATGAAGAGGTTATGAGAAAGAAACAATTTATTGATTTCTTACTTTATTACATATATATTTGTTTTTTATACTTGATTAAGATATAAAATACCCTACAATTTTTGTTTCTGTATTAGTTCGAAATTTCAAATCTATGGCCTATTGAGAATCATACAGGTGAAACTATAAAAATTTTACTTAAGTTAAGAACTCTATAGTGGCTAATTACATTATTATAAGTGACAAAACTTACTTTCAATTCCTCGTCAATACAATGAATCAGAGACCATGAGATAAGAACCAAATTAATGTTTTGTTTGGGTGGGTCTGTTCTGGTTGAATGGTTAGTAACATCTAGTAAACAAGTTGAAAATTAATGGGAAAAAAGAAACAATATAATCAAAGGAAGTTGTAATTTGATTTAGTTTATAATTTTGTAAATGTTTGAAACATTGATAGATTTTGGACTTATACCATGATTCTCAACTTTCTCAACTTCGTAATTAGAAGAAAGTTACCTCATTTTTCTTGGTTTGATTTACTTTAATATTCCATCGTTTTCTATATCTTATCGCTATGAAGTAGTAAGTATTATGAAAAAGGAGTTTAATCAGTGATTAGTATTTAGGTTGAGAAATATCAGCTACAAAAATAGTGTATTTCCTTCTGGTTGAGTTCAAACTCACCATCAAATTGAATTTGTTGACACTTCTGTTATTCCTTTACCATTGTTTCCTTTCATTAGTTACTACCCTCCACTGCTAATTCAGCATCCAGAGGGATTGTTTTTTTCATTTAACCCAAACATTTGCATATTGGGTTTTTCTTATCTTTTTTTATTAGGATGGTGTATTGGAAGTTAAGAAATATAAACATAAATTATTAATGTTTCAATTTTCACCCATTTATACGCTGTGTAGTTATGTAGCCTGTTCTAAATTAGTGGGAGAGTGTAAGGTTAATTAAAACTCTCTTTTCTTGGCCAACAAGGTGCAGGTAGAAGAATGGTTGCCTGGTCATAAAGGCATTAAAGGTAAAGGTAATGAGCGAGCAGACTATCTTTATAGGAAAGGATTTGAGACCACTCCTTTTACACCTGACCTCTTATGTGGGAATAGTCTCAGCCATGCGAAGAGGCATATAAAAATCATTGCTGAGGGGAAGGCTGGGTTACTCTGGAGAAACACCAGAGGACTAGAACAGTCAAAGTTGTTCCTCAAGGTATCCTGCCCGAGAAGAAGTAACACTCTTCTTAATATGGACAGAGGTACTTTAAGATGGGTGACAGGTCTATACACAGGACACTGTCAGTTGAATAAGCATCTCTATAAAATGAGACTAATAGAGCCCCTATCTGCAGGTTCTGCAGAAAGGATGATGAGACTGCCTACCACATCATTTGTAGATGTGATGCAGTAGCAAGGACACAATTCCTTATCTTCGGTAAGGATCGCATCTTGGACCCTAAACTTTGTAAGACAGTGGACCGTGGACACAATATCCAGATTCACAAAGGTAATTGGCCTGCTCTGAGCAGAGGATACAATAGGCCCTCTGTGGCTACGGTGCACTTTGCCGGAAACAAAAATATTGCAATTAAAATATTAGCAATAAAGTTATGATGTCATATTCAAAGAGAGTGTGGTTATTGATTCTTTAATAGTTTCAAGCAAAAGGTTGGTTGTCGACCCTCTACCATTGCATCTTTCTCTTGATATTATAAATGATATGTCATTAACACCTTAATATTAATAAAAGTGATTCTGCTGCTTGTACGTAGTTAAAATATAGGGAAATTATAAATTACATTTTTAATTAATTTAATTTAATTATATTTAATATAAAATAAATAGTTTAATTGATTTTAAATGGAAGAAATTACAAAACATACTTATTTAGTTAAAATATCCATAAGAATATTTTAGGTATGAAGGATTTATTCTTATTTGATTCTCTATATATTAATTTAAATATTTATAAAATTTAGATTTAAATTCTTAAAAACTTTATTTTAAAATGTTTTATGTTTGTTTCAGACTCATTAGGCTTCATACAAATATAAACAAATCTCTTGCCAGGCTTGAACCATTTATATTTAATGAGTGGCTGTTTGATAATAAATCTTTATTGAAACTCAACAGTACTTTGAAGGAATCCGACAAGGAAAATTTCTTTTTAGATATTGCGACAATCGATTGGTTGGATTTTTTTGATAATCTAGCTGCTGGAGTCAAAGTGTATTTGCAGAATGAGCCCCTCTCAAATTATGAAAAAGCACGGAAGAAACAAAAGATGTAAGAAATATCTTATTCCATTGCTTTATATCTATCAATTTATTTATTTTTTTAATCAATATTTTTTGATATAATAAAAATAACAGAATTACAGGAAAATCATGGTTGTCTTCCATTTTATTAACATGTTTCTAATTAATCAGGCTTATAATGAGAGAAAGGAAAAAAATATTTTCATAAGCAACAATTTATGTAATAAGTCAATTGATTACATGATTTAATGTGTTTTTAGAAAGGATCGGTTTCTAATTACATTGCTAATTAGAAATTAGAAATATATATCTGTTTCTATAATCCTTAGAACTTGTAATGTTTTGTACAAATTTCGTTAATGAAAAGTTGATAAAATTGAGCTTTGTTAAAATATAGAAATCTATTCTTATTATTTGAAATTTCTTACAATTATGAATAAAGTAATAACACAAGAATTAGCAATGTACTGGGTACAGCAATTGTCATTAATGTTTGCCCACAAAACTTTGAATATGTACGAATGTTTTTTAAACTTCTGTTCTTATTTTTTAATTTTTTAGTATTACTCTTTTTGCTTCCTGACTACCAAAGTAGGGGACGCTTTGTATTTATAAAGAAAAGAGAAAAATAAAATATGTCCTTAGAATTGAAAAATTTCACTTACACTTATATAAAAATACACTTTAAACATCAAGGATCAGATTTGATTTTGTGCCTGTCTGCAGTCATATTTGTTTTTGGGCTTAATCATTTGAACTATCAATCAGAAATTTATGAAATTTTTATGTATTGTGCTAGTTAGTCCAATTAATATTTTATCAGATTCCATCTACTACTTTCGCTTATGCCTCGCATAAACAAAATTTCCTCGTCACACATAAATTTCGGAATGGGTTCATCCAATTTGATCTAAATTTGGAGGAACATTGCCTGAAGTTGGGTATAGTATGAACTTCATCAGATTCTATCTACTACTTTCACTTAGATATACCAACAACTCCTTTCTTGATGCTCTTATATTTCAACAGCAGTTCGTCCTGTCCATTTTATTCTCAAACAAAAGTTAAAATCAGTGAGGAAATTATAGTGACCTATTTGGGAGAATTTTAACATAATGTTATTCTGTGATGACTAAGTATTATTCTTGATAGTTGTGTTATTAATATTGTAATTTAATATTCTCCTTTCTTTTCTAATCTTTAGGGACAATCTATCCCAGAACAAAGATAATTTTTCATTTGTTATTATTAATGTATTATTGGATTGAAATGGTAGTAATAACACTAAAATAAAATCTTGAGACCAACCACAAAATATATAAATGTGATTATAATGATGGTGTATATTTTTCTCTGTTACAGACTAAAAGTTTTGAATAATCTTCTTCAAGTGTTAGTTGTAGTTGGTGTATGGAGCCTTGTAAAAGTAATCTCTGGCCAAAGTTACTTGATGACATCCTTTGTTGTGCCAATTATTGTCACCTTATACACTATTTTATAAATCGCACATCAGTGGCATAACAGTTGGAATATTTTTCAAATAACTCCCTTCTTGGGTGTCCCACATTGTGTGAGCTTTTCTCGTTCCATTAGAATGTATCTGCTTAATTATTGTGATTGTAAATGAGTGAAATAGAAAAAATGATTGATCCTTCATGTAAAAAAAAAAAAGAAGTTTTATGCTGTAAATTCATAAATTATATTTTTGTAAATATACAGAAATTAATATTAATAATTTAATGACTGATGTTTTGTTATTTTGTCATTCAGACTTTAAACCTAGCACAGCTAGAAAATTTATAAATGTTTAACTGTATGTTTATTTTCCTATTAATGTGGTCATTTTTATTTTTAATATAATCTTATTGTTAAAAATATCTCATTTATTCCCCTTATATTCGTCATTAAAAAGAAAAGTTATCATTTTTTACTTAGCATTTAGTACATAAATATGATAGCAGAATCAAAAATGCTGTTATGATTCTGTGGTGGGAAGAGGGATGAGGAGGCAAGGAAGCTGCAATCCTTTTCCAGTATCTGAAAACACTGCAGTAAATTGTTTACTATAGTCATCTTGTAATTTAGATTAGTTTTAACCCGCTGAACATCTAAGGAATTCAAATTACCAGATCATTCTAGGAATCTAGTTCTTCTGATGGAAAGTTTTTAAAATGGTCTTAGAAATTCATTCTAAATCTTGCTACATGAAACACAACAATAGAAAAGTATCCAAATTTAAACTTATTAAAAGATTTTTTTTTATATATATTCCAATTTCTTTTAATTCTATTCAAACCATATTCCTAAACTGGTTTATATATCAGTTATATACATAAAATTAGATATTATTATTTATTGTTTCTCTGATCTATTTGTTGTTATGTCCTGAAAATGGTTCTTATGGCTGGGCCGAAGTATTGGCTTTAATTTTTAAAAAATCATCCAAATAATTTACTTTTTTTTTTACTTACATTTTAAAAAAAATGAAACATTTTTTAAACTTATATTGAGTAATAACATGATTTTTGTCAATACTGACATCCCATTGTTCCTATTTTATGATTGAATAGGTTAAGATATTTAAAACTTAGTAATATCAGTTGTTTTGTCACTACATTTTACACCTGATTGCAGGAGCTAGTAATAATTATGTAATTGTCCTACCATGGATCTATTTTGGTTTATGGGGACTTACTTTAATAGGTTAAAGTGGTATAAATTAAAGTGAGTATACCCTCATTTTAGATTATGTTGATAAATAACAGTTATATAGGGTTGGAATGAAAGTGTTTATGTTTTTTTTTATTACTTTGTACTTAATAAACCATGTTTTCATTTTGATTGTCTAATTTTTATAATTATATAAATATTAAACATATTGGAAGATAACGTTAGCCAGCCAAAACAAAATTGTGGTCATGATCAAACTGTATATTTTGTCTTGCTGTATGAATCCACTATGTTTTTGTATTTATATTCTCTTAAAATACATTTTGGATGTAATTTCCAAAATTTTTAATCATGTCCTTTACTTTCAAATGATCAATATTTTTTATAAACCACTTGGTACTATTAGTTGGCCGATTATTAGTTATCTAGTATAGATTATCATTTAATAATGCTTTTATAAAAAGCTCACATTTTTTTTTTTCTGGTTTCTCTGGACATTCCCAATACCTAACATCAAAGTTATTTTTTTATAAACGTGAAATACCATGCTGAGCATTCACATTATTAGAACAAATATATTAGGTAATTTTTATAAATGATATTGTGGTTATCATCTTCCTTATAGGATTTGTTGAAAAAATGGTATATAATATACAATATCTAATAAAGAAAATTGCTAAGGAATGACCTGAAATATTCGATATTAATGCTTCTATCTGAGTAATAAAATAAAAAAAAATTAGTTATAGCTTTGACTAAAAATACAGGTAATGCAAATATATTATCAAAGAATAAAGAAACAAGTTCATTCTTTGCATTCAATACAATAAGTAATAAAAAATTTGAATTGAAAGTTCAAAATGTCAGCAGATTATTATAATTATTATTATTGTAGGAGAGATAGAAAAAAAATTCAAACATTTGGTAAGCATTTTAAAGGGGCTATTTAAAATTTCACATTTTCAGTTCCACATACTTGGCATTGGAAAATGGACTACTTACAAAGAAAGGAAACTTATAAAATGTCTAAATGCTGTCAAGTTACGAAAACAAAAATTAATTTGTAAATTATGAATGTTATAAACAATAAAATATCATAGGAGAAACTGTACCTATGATCATGATTTACTCTTTTATTTTTTTTAAAGCCATTATTGAATATACTAATGGGAAGTCTTGTCTGATCGCACTATCATTTCAAAATAATTAAAATACCAAACAATTATTAAAACAATATAAATTTATAATTTATTGATACAGGATTAATGGTACAAGGACATCATATGCCATTGTCGTACATTATTTTGTTAAAGAACCTATGATACAAACTTTAACTCTTAAAATTAATAAGCAATTAAAAATGAGATATGCTAATTAGATTATACCAAAAATTGCTTAACTAAATCTTTAAGACTTGAAGCTAGAAAAGTTTACTTAAAACCACAATTGTTCATAAGTTAATTTATTCAAATTTATAACAATATCTTCTGCTAGTTTCAAATGCTTCTTCAGATTCTTTCACAAATTTGCTGCTATTTCCAATATGTCAGTCAGATGAATTTGATATTCAAAATAAAATTATCTTTTTCCGGCCTAGTACTGTGATGTCCAACCTCTTTCACTGAATTCGACTCGGCATACTCTCTATTCAAATGTGGCTTTTTCATCTTTATTTTCATTTATACCTATGATATTAATAAGTTCTACAGGATGTTCTTTAGATCTAGGGTTCAAGATGGTATGATTTCCAAAATAAAACCTCAACATTCAAGAATTTGATCAAAAGTGAAAAATGGCATAAAACACTAAACACGAATATGCTCTAATCGTGGTGGAACATGATTTATAGAACGAAACACAGCCATCAACTAGAAAAAAAAAAGTCAGACCATAAATTACTTATAAAAGAGCTAAAAAAAAAATAATGAACTTCATTTAACTCAAAAGCAATTAACACTTGTAAAATAAAGCAGAGTTCAGTAAAAATAACATTTTTGTCTCTTATGTATAAAAGAAACCTATTTATACTTTATTATTCATACAAACAGAGTATAAATAGGTTTTTAAGTAAAGAGTTTTAGCTGTGCTCTTATTTGATGGAGAGATAATTATAATATTAAGAGCAAAAAAATTAATATCCATCCCTTATTTCTAAAGCAATAAAGTTAAAATAGAGCATCAATTATTGTAACTACATAAGAATATAATCAGTTTATTCTAATTTCATTTATTTACCAAAAATTTTTTTTCACTAAAATTTTATTACTATTCAATGTTGTCCAGCTACTCAGACCGGTGTTGAAAGAATATTTCCACCTCTTTATTTTGAGAGATTATAGGTACAATTAGGGAAGTGATATTTTACAAGAAATATTAATAAAATTAAACCAAAGAGTTAAATAAATTAAATTAATAGGTCTATTAATACGTTTCGTTGTACGTATTTTGGAATTATTATCAACAATTCAATTATAACTTTATGCCACGCAGATTGTAAATAATAATTACAATAAAACCTCAATTTTTAAAATAAAAGTTCTTAGTTTGTTTTAATCTTAGGCAAAAACTTCACGTAAAGAGAACATTGTCAATATATCTTGATTAGAAACAACATCAAAGATTCTCTAGTTAAATATTAAACATTTTATTATCTGCAAATAAAAAAAATAAACTGCTTGAAGATAGCCTAATGACAAGATATCAGCAATTTTTTATTTCTCTTATAAAAATATAGGCATAATTTACAAATAAATATAACAAAAGATATGTACATATCTACACATGATGATCAGCATAATAAATGTTAATATTTTAAAAATTAAATAACTGACAAGTATCATAAAACATGCTACCACAAGTTCATAAAATGATATCAGATATAAACAAACTAAATCATCTAAATCCGGGAGATTTCAGGAGGATCCTCTTCCATCATGTCCATCCTTCGATGTCGAGCCATATTAGAAAGAATAGCATCCAAGCTGGTGGTTTTCTTTTTTGCACTACCTCTGGGCCCAACTTCACCTGAAGGTCTCAAGCTTGCTGGTCCTTTATCAACTTCAAAATCGAAGTATTCATCCTTTTCTTCACTCTTAGTTTCTGACACTGTATTTTCATTTTCCTTTTGTTCATCTGTTTTTTCAGGAGTCGGAGGCCTACGGCCAGGACATTTCCAGCTCAATTCAAAATATTTCGGGCCGCTGTTTAATTCTTCATAATACTTGATAATCAATTCAGGAGGTGGTTCCCACTTACCATTTTCAACTTGTTTCACTTCATATTTCTCGTCGTCAGAACAAGATATCTCCCACTCTTCGGACATAACCAAAGTAACATTACTATGCACTTGGCCAAAATTCGCCTGTTAGACAGTATTAACTATAACAGTCTTCTACATAAACAAAAATTAAAAATGTAAATTTATAAACAATCCCTAACAACTAACCTCACGGCCATTAACAGAATCAACCTTATCGTCGCTTATCGAATCCAAAGAGAAAGAATATGACTAGTATATTTACCTTATACATTATAATTGTTTCAGTGGAAGCAGAGTTGGGCAAAAAGTATTCGATTCACGAGAGACGAAGACATTTTTATTTGAAGTTTGTATTTGTGATTTTTTTTTCCACGAATAGTCTTTTATTTGAAAAAAATACCACCAATCTATCCGAATATTTTTATATTCAAATATTTGAAATATTATTTCAATCAAATAACAATTTAGTGAAATAAAAAAATATTCGGATAAAGATATAATCGAATAACAATTAAAATATTTTTTTTAATTTCCTTATTTTTAGCCTTTTCAGATTTCTAATGTATGAGGGTCTCATTACAAATTTTCAAACGAGTAGAAAACGAAAATGCTATCGATTTTAAGATCGTGAATAGATTTATTTTAACCTTTCAAATTCCTCTCCTATTAGGATATATATTAGGGTCCTTTATATGTTTTGGGAGATGTACAAAATGAAAATGATATTGATTTTAAAATCGTTTGTCTATCTAAATTAACTTTTTTGATATCAAACATATTTTTTTTTTCCTACGCCAAAGGAGGCATTTCTGCCATTTTGTTTCGAACAGCCCAGTATAGTTTAGCTCTGCTGATGCAACTCCTGTCTGTAATCAAGTCCGCCGTTGCCGCACATGCAAATATGTGATCGCCAGTCATCTCACCAACGCAGTCCGAAGATTCAGTCACTCCTATTCTCTTCAGGTGGTGCCGCAAATAGTCATGTCCAGTAGCCAACTTGAAGCATGCCACTGACACCGCTCTTGGTAAAGTCAATGTAGGGCGCCTCTTAGGATCTAGCAATGCCGCCCAGTTCTTGCCCCCACATTCTCCTCTACTCCTTTCCTCTGCTCTTTCAGTGATAGCACTTCGGGCCATTTCTTTCGCCATGTCCATGGTGATAGGAAGAAGCGGCTGTGGTTGGCTAGCCCCTAACCGTGCAAGTCGATCCGCCTCCTCATTCCCAGGTATACCGCAATGGATTGGAATCCACTGCATTACCAATACTTTAAGTATTTCTCTTTTACATTGTATGGATTTCCGGCATGCGAGAATTCTAGCGTTAGTTGAGGGACGACCAGAGGTTATTGTCAGCAGTGCTGCCCTAGAATGCGACAGCAGAACTATCTTCTTTGTGCAGGCGTGAGTAATCTTTTCTAAAGCTAAAGTAATAGCAGCTACCTCTCCGTAAAAATTGGTAGCGTTTGCTCCAGCAGGTGCTGACAGTTGGAACAGGCTACTATGGACACCTGCACCCACATTTTTATTTGCCTCTGTAGTTGACCCGTCGGTGTATATATGGATCCATTATGGCTCAGGGTAGTCCTCGGCTATAGTGGCCAATGCCACAGTCCTTAGTTCTTCCGCTGGGGTCATGGATTTGTTGATGGGCATTATTAGATTATCTTTTAGGGACTCAATCTCTGCCTGGAGTTACATGGCTATAATCGGTGTCGATTTAGCCGCACCGGTAATAATCCTCAATGCCTTATTTTAAACTATATCAAGACGTCCCAGCACTGAATCGGTAGCTTTAACCATAATCCCAGAGCCATATTCCAGGGCTGGTCTTATATATGACCTATATACATGTCTTAAAACCCCAGCGGTTGCTCCCAATTTTATGGCTGTGATTCGTTTCATAAGTCGCAGTCTTGATTCTCCTTTATCTGCAGCATGCTTACATTGCTTAGCCCAGGTTAACTTATCATCCAGAATGAGTCCTAGATATTTTGCTTCATGAGTCCTGCTAATAGCCTGATTATCAAGATTCACTCGGAGCTTATATTGCTTTGTAGAAATAGTTGGTATACTGCCTTTTGCGTATGTCTATATCTAATATATTAGAGTCCCCTTATATGTTTTTAAAGATGCAGAAAACTAAAATTCTATCGATTATGAGCTCACGTGCTCGCATATCGATTTATTTAAACTTAATGGATTTCTGAAATGCAAGAGTCCCTTTCTATGTTTTAGGAGATTGAGAAAATGAAAATGCTATCGATTTTATATTGAATCGCTCATCGATCTATATTAAATTTTATGATTCCCAACATTTTAGGGTCCCTTTCTATGTTTTTTTAAGAGGCAGAAAATGAAAATACTATCAATGTTAAGATAATGTATCTTTGATTTGTTTTAACTTTTCTGATTTCTAACATGTTTTGGGATATGTAAAATATGAAAATGTATCTGAGCAATATGAAAATGATTATTGGAAATCATATTTACTCTTACTTCTATTCTCTTCATATTTGCGATTAAATGTAAGTTTTTTTTACTGTGCATTCTTACATTACTGTGAGAAATCCCTATTAATTTCAACATAAATTTGCCTTCAAGGGGTGTGGCTTAATCCCCACTCCTTAGCGCCATTTTTGCTTAGAAGGAGAGTAGGGTTAGATTTATGAAGGAGGAATTCCAATTTAAGCTGAGAAAAACCGTTGTGAATAGCAGTAATAGAGAATATTGGAGAAATCAAAGACAATGACACAAATATAATATATAAAAAAAATAATAGTGAAAATAAAATAAGGGTTTATTCAATACTAACAAAAATTATTTGTTCTTTATTTATAAGAAGAAAACACATTAATTTTTATACATATATAAAACATAATATGTGAAGTAATATTAATGAAAACATAATTTATATGATTATACACAATTAAAAATGAAACAAAGAACCTAAGCCTAAAAACTAATTAATGTTAAAAAGTATAACAAATAATGTAAATAGCAAATATACATCTATATACATTTATATCTCTATTATCACAGTATTATATATCAGTCACAATGGTTAAATACTGTCTTCCAGAAGTTATTAAATAAAAAAAAAGCAAAGGAACTTTGAAGTCAAATAGAGAGAATTCATACTTTATTCTTCATTATCATTATATATTAAAATTTTTAATTTATATAGCTAAATATTTTGTAACAGTATAAACACAAAATAAAAAAACCTAGGGTTTATAACAATGAAGATATTCAATATTTTAAAAACTAA
This sequence comes from Halyomorpha halys, assembly GCF_000696795.3. Taxonomy (NCBI): domain Eukaryota; kingdom Metazoa; phylum Arthropoda; class Insecta; order Hemiptera; family Pentatomidae; genus Halyomorpha; species Halyomorpha halys. Next base: position 345,415 of record NW_027115547.1, read on the forward strand.
CAAATGGTTTATTTAGAGGGAGAAGGGAGAATACAATTAAAATAATGTTATTTTAGACAATTATACTCAAAATTTAATGAAAGGATCTAAAAATTTCAAAAGTTAATCCTCGTCGCAACTATAAAGCCTCCAATTTTTTATTTATAATTCAGAACGAAGGAATCAAACAGATGGCTTTATTATCATAGAATAAATTTCAAAACACATAACTATAGAACTTCAGTTAATAAAAATACTAACACTTTAAAAATACTCCATGACTTTGGCTGAACGTAAAACAAATAAAAAAATTGTATGAATGAGAATTAAAAGAATTTACATTTTAAAAGTCATTATGATACATATTCTTAATAGTTTAACACCTAAGGCACAGCTTCTGAAATACTTAGAAATATAGGTAAGATATCAAATGACCTGAGAAAATCAATTTTCTTTAAAAAAAAAAAGAAGAAAATTCTGTAAATTCAGTCACCTAAAAAAAAAAAGAAAATTCTGTAAATTTAGTCACCTAAAAAAAAATATAAATATTTATTTTTATTAAAAAATAATAAGAAGTTAGTAATAAAAGCTTATTTAAGAATAAAAATACCAATTGTTAATTGTGTATTCACTTCAAAAACACCTTTGAGTTAGTAGAAAAGGTCATTTATAAAAATATGTTAAAAATGTTGTTCGTCAGAGCAACATTCAAAATCTCTTCTAACTATCATATTTTTTTTTTTTTAACTTATTTTAAATATCACTGATTAAAGACACTGGTAAAAAACATGAAATTGAGAATAAAAAGATTTGTTATATAACATTGGACCATAGATCTAAGAAATGTTGTGAGATTCTAGGAAAGTGGTGGTGTATTTAATGTACAAGTATATTTTCATGAATATTTTGTAAGAATAAGAGTAAAAAAGATTTAAGAATAATATTATAATTTTAAGTTATAATTCATAGATAATCTCCTGATTAAATTGAATTATTTCAAGAGTTCATTTACATTTGAATGCACTTTATAAGTAAATAACATGTTTGAATCCCTTTGAATTTGATTTGAATATTTTATGATCTTACTGTGTTAAAATAATACATTTACTATTTGATTTTAAAGATTTTTAATTGCTCAAGATCACAGATAGTAGACATCCATGGCCTTAGATCAATAAACTTGATAAAAACAAGTACATACAGTGTTGTGTATATGCAAACTACAAATGCATATAACATTAAAATATTCATATATACAACCGAACTAAGTTTGTTAACAATCAAGGAGTTAATATTTTATTTTGAGCATAAACTTATATCCATATTGGTGCAAAGAACATTCAATTGTTACAACAGAACGCACTAATTTAGATCTAGAAGGGAAGTTTATCAGTGTTTCTTTGTACTTTGATCAATGTGTGTCAGTGCTGGAGTAATTCAAAATTCTATATTATTAGATATGGGAAGCCATCTTCAAATAATATGAAAACAGTTTTAATTTTAATTCTAAATCTTACATTTTGTAATAGAATCTATGTCTTTTGTCAAGCATTATGACTTTTTTATTTGTAATGTATCTTCTCATTTTATATGCATGTATAAAGTTTATGCATTTATTTTTACTTTTTCTTAATGGTAAAAAATGCTTTTCATTTATATTCATTTTTACTATGAATTCCTGGAACCACTGAAAAAACAAAGTTAACTATTTTTAGAAGTAAATGATATCTTTTCATTTGAGATTAAATTAATTTTTCTTATGATAGTAAATGTTTTATATAATTAAAGGATTTTTTGTCATTGTTAAAATAAAAATTATTTTCAGATGGATTTCTTTTTAATTTAAAATTTCATTAGTAATAATGACTATAATTGTGTAATTTATTTATATATACTTTCTTATCACTGATGTATGGGAAACGGTAATGTAAAGTCTGAGAACTTTCAAATTAAATTATTGCAGTTTCTTTAATTTAAAAAAATTAATTTTTATGGCATATCTATAAAAAATATATTTGAGCATCTCAAGTCCAAATCGGTCTGATTACATAAGTATAAATTTTGAGTTTTCCAAATAGAGGTAATTTGGGTTGTTTAAATAAAGAAAAAGTATAGTACTATAGATTATAAATTTTATATTGTTGAGAAACATTAAAGATAATCAAGATTTACTTGGATGGTAAATATAAGAAATATTTATTTAAATATGATTATATATGTAGATATTTATAAAGTTAGGAAAGATTAAAAATAATCTAGACTTACTTGGATGGTAAATTGTGATAATATCTGATGTATCTAAGAGTCCATAAGGGTCAGTTCCCTGTAATAAAATAATAAAAATTTTATCCAAATTAGGATGTCAAAAATATATTTGTAGTTCACTGAAATGATGAAAAAATTAGAACTGAATCATAGACTGGAATAATGTATTTAAAAATTTTCAAATAGTGGTGGACACGACAAATCATGTTTGACTGCTATCTGTTTTATTAATTTCATTTATATCACATACACTATTATTCAAACATTTTCAGCTATAGTATCACTGAATCATAAACTATAATTTAGTTTGAGTAATAGTTTAATGTCTGAAATGAATTAAAAAAAAAATTCAATGTAATAAAAATTTTACCTGATTTACTTTGTTCTTATGTTTAGCCTTTAGCTCTGCTTCGATAACAAGAGCATTTAATTCAGAGGCACTATACCCTAACATCTGTTTGAGATCACAAACAAATTTATAAACAAATCGTTTACCATGAACCTATAAAAAACCAAAACAATATAATTTATTTATTTATTTTTAAAATGAGATTTATGATCCAAGTGGATGAATTAAAAAATGAACAGATATACAATTAGTTTTTACTTGTAATCAATGTACAAAATAATACAGAATAAAATTGATACCTTTGAGATCATATCTCCGTCATAATAATAGCGAAGAGCTCGGCTTAACTTTTCATAATTCATAGTAGGTTTGTTCTTCCTTAATCCCCATAAATGAGCAACTAACTCAGGGTTAATCAGTTTGAATTCGCCTGAAAAAGCATGTTAAATAGTGAAATAAAACTGAATAATTACACACATTAAAGTAATATTTGCAACACTCCTCTTTTTACTTAAAACTAACAAGTAGGAATTTAAAAAGTTGAATGAAATGAAGGAGGCCAATACTTCTTCCATTGGCTACGTTTTCATTAAAAAACTTATTATTTTTTTTATTCTAGGGTTGATATAAAAGAAATATCAAAAGATCTTTGTGCCTTTTGCAAGGTATTCCTTATTTTCTTCCTCTATTTCTCGGACTAAATCTACTACAAGTCTAATTCAATTATTATTTAAGAAAATGATAATGATTAATAATATACTTTTGAATTACCTTCATTTTCAAGCCATTGAATTGCATTTCTATGGTTCTTATCTGTGAGTAACTCTAACAAGAATTGCCAGAGTTGAACAGGACCTCCAACGGTAGATGCTAAAAGAAACAAACTTTAATCATCTAGCAATGATATCAAATTTATTATCAGTTTTGTAGATATGAATAACTGTTAATACATATTTATATACATCCATTACTGTGAGGAAAAATAAAAACTTAAATGATTGAGTGAATTTTTATTTAAAACCGAAAGTGGTATAAACAGCAAAATTAGCTCCTAAATTTCTTTAATGACATAAAATTACAACTAAAAAAAAATTACAAGCTTAGATGCACAGTTTCTAAAGAGTATTGGCATTCTTTAAAAAAAAAAACTACAGTAATACTCACTGTGACTGAGATCTGTGAATATTTTTACCTCATACTCAGAAATTTCAGTAGACTTAAATGATAGAATTATTTAAAAATATATGGTAGAGACAGATTTATTATAACTGAATGTGGCACAGCACGGAAATGAACTTACTACATAGTACCCATTGTTATAGTACACAAAAACTTAAAACGTTAAGTGGTATCCAGAAAATTCATGAAGATTGAAAAACAAACTCGCTAGAAACTATATTGGTTAAACAAAGAAATAATAAATTAAAGAACAGTAGGAATTGACTGACTGGAAAATTTCTTTAATATTCCAGTATAAATGCATAATTTCAGAAAAGATTAGAGATATCCAAATCACTCATATACTCACGCTGGTATTCTTCATCATTCATTTCATTACGAATTCCAATTATAGGATAGTTTCTTCCAGCTTTGACCATTCGGACCTTTTCTGGTGCCTTGTTTTTCTGGAGGACCTCTTTCCTTAACTGCTCCCCTTCATCTTCAATTTCATCCTCATCTAAAACTTCTTGTTTAATATGAGGGCTTTGCTTGGGAGTTATGGCTACGAAAAATGAATAAATAAAAATAAGTACATTAAATATAAATTTAATAAAGTTTAAAAATAATTGAAATGGAAAAAAAAATACAAATAAAAATTCCATTAGAAAAGTGTCAAAGAAATTAAATTCTCAAAGCTTGTCCTCACCTACTATTTTACACTTTCGCAACAGTTCAAAATGCGTCCAAAAAGTATTTTGAGGGTCCCTGGGGACTTTGGTCCGAAATTCATCATGTGTCATTTTGGCTAAATCTTGTCCATTTAACAACCACTGTGAAAGTTGAATACCAGATAAATTAAACTGGCGAACAGCCCACATCAGCCAATGTCTGACATGAGAAGCTTCCCATTTTTCTGGATCTGTTAAAAGAAAAATTAATGTAATCATTTTAAAAGTAGAGTACCTGTAATCTATCACGTACAGAAGTCCGATACTATGCTTTTCGTTACATAAAACATTCATATTTCCACATATCAATGTATACGAGGGAGACGGAAAGTTTTACTCTGTACTTCCTTGTTCTATAATTATCTGTTCTATGCAAATTATTAATTGCCACAGAAAAACATATATTTTAAATAAAATAATAATTATTGAAAACCTGAACAAGGATTAAAAGTAATGCTTAGGCTGCACTTTATGGAGTTGGACATAACATAATATAGAACATCAAACAGAATTGTGTGAAAAATCAAGAGTTCAGTGAATGATTTGACCAACAAAAGCAGTGAGAGTAGAGTTTTGAGCAGTGGTGAGTATTCTTTGTAGAAAATGCTTGGTTTTATACGTTGTCTAAACTATTCATATTGAGCATCTTTCTATAAATACATGTTTTTGTTTATCATCCAGTAATCCAATAAGCCCTAATCCCATGTGTATCTGATAATAGAGAACCAACTGTGCAAAAAATTGATATGATATAATAATAATAATGTTATGAAAACAGAATAATGAAACATAAAGGCAGTATTATTGAAAAGATCCTGCACCACAGCTTCTCAACTGATATCAATAGAGCAGTGAACTCAAATATTAACCCCATTTTCCGATCACTCTTTAGTTTCAACCTACTCAAACTTTAAGTATATCTAGCATATAGGCTAAACTTAAAAAAAATAAGGTGCATAAGCCAACTATGAGTAGGAAACCCAGAGCACATTAAACTACACCACAGAAGCAAAACCATCACTTTCAAGGCAAACGAACTCTGTCCATTCTGCAAAAGTTATTTCAATAATGTTTTTATCACATCCTTCTACATTGTCCAACCTTTACAGAAAATAGACATTATGACTTAAAGCCACCCATATCCGTAACTTGCTACTTGCAAAACATCGAAAATATATTGAACATTGATATTGAAGCTAAATTGGACAGACTCTATATGTATATTGTAACAATGTGTAATAAGTTTGATTTTGTAAGAGGCATATAAATAGTAGTATGTAAATAGTTTTTTAAGCCAATTAATATCTGTACTTATATTATGCTTTAACTTATTTTAAATAATTCTCATTATTTTAAGCTTAATATAATGGAGTAATGAATGTTATGTTAATAGTTTTGAATTATCCAGTCTGTTTTATTTGTTGTTTATTGTTTTGTTATAGAGCACAAAAATAAATTAATATGTAATACTCCTAGGTACAGAACAGAAACAAAAATGGCTTTGAGGTAGGAAATTACATATTACCTTGAGGTATATTCAATCTTTCTTGGTCCTTCTTAAAAGCGGTGTCAACTTTCCATCTGACCATGTTCCCATTACCAGCTAAAGCGTCATCATCTTCTTCCTCATCTTCATCTTCATCATTGTCTCTTTCTATAGAACAATTAAATATAACCAAACAGACAATAGTTTAACAACTATGTGTTAATTGTTTGAAATTATGTATACAACTAGGAATGAATAATTTAAAAAAATAAAAATATAATCTAGAATAATTTTTTATAATGGTTTAAGAATATTTTTAATGAAAATTCTAAGGAAACTTGAAAAATGGCAATTGTTTTTAAGTTGTGCACAATTTTATTTTATATATTGATATATTTAAAAGGTTAAGTTCTTTTACGAAATAGTTCATTACATCAATTTATAAATACCTCCTTCTCCAATAACTAATTCTTCTTCCGTGGGTTTCAATACATCAACTATATTGATTCTTTTCCCCCTTTCATCATTTTTCAATTCTACATTAATCTGAACTCTTCCTTCACCTTGCACACATTGATCTACAAGATTTTTATGATCTTCCAACTGTAGAGTATAAAAAAAAAAAAAAAAAATCAGCCATGTGAAATTTCAACAGTGACAAGTGGCTTTGCACTAGAACAAATTCTTAAATGATTATTCCTGATAGGAAAGATAATAATCATCTTAACTAAAAATTAATATATATCTTAGAATCCATTATAACAAATAGTTTCAATCGTAAAAAAAATCAGATAAAATATTTTAAGAAATGTATTAGAGTATGTAATATCGGATAGAACTAATATCTAGCAACGATCATAATTTAGTGTTAGTTGAGGTGAGAAAAAGAAATTATTATGGGAGTGCATTAACATTAAAATGCAATAGTGATTGCCTTGCAACAATTTGGAACTAATGAGCAGCTACCAATTGGTCATTTTTAAAATAAATGTACCAACAGGTCTTAATTGAAGTCTCTTATGCTCAAACTGAATGTGAAAAATAAACTTCTAGCTATTGTAATACCTTCTAGTACCATCATAGTAATTGATTATGTGGGATATTCATGAATTTTAATAGCTTTCAATGTTTAGTCATATTTTTTTAAACCACAAAAATGAACTATATTTTCAGAAATAATACAGTTGGGGAAAAAAAATGATAAAAGAACCAAAGAGATGAAATAAAGGAGAAAAGTAGTGCTTTATATTACAACTGTTTATAATTATTATTGTATACTTGTCTAGGCCTATTTATCGTAAGATTAAAAATATTGTCTGATTAGACTAAAATAAGTTGCTGTGTTATTAGCAATCCAATGAAGTTGGGCAGTACAACTTTGAAATTTAATAAAGTTTTTCTCTTGGACTATTTATATTTCTTGAGCATATACATTTTTTATTTCAGTGAAGTGAAGTGATCAAGCCAGGATAGACTTCTTGAGGAACCAATAATTTTTATGGACGCAATTTGGTTTTGGCATGTGTCTTTTGTCAATACACAACCATAAACCTGACTGACAATATGCATGACATATTCAATCCAATTTTCATCACACATGATTATCCTTTCAAGAAAAGTCTTTTTTTTTTTTTTTTACATTACCAATGGTCTTTAAGTGTCAAAAAAAGTTGATAAATTTGTATTCTGTTGTAAGGGTTTCCTTCCACAGTAAGCCTAAGTTCATCGTCATCAATTGCTGGTGGAGGTCTTCCTCTGGGTTGGTTATCCAAATCAGTGTCATCAGCCGAAAATTGTTCAAACTACTAGTGAATAGTTTTTTCATTACAACAACCTCACCCTAATGCTGTGATAATATTTTTACTTGGGCTGCCAAGTGTCCATGTTTAAACTTATAAAAAAAATTATTCGAAAATCACATGTCTCCACGGCCATAATTTGATGGCATACTAAAGAATAAGTACTCAATTGGAATGATTGTAATATTATTTTTAAAAAAATGAGGATTAATAACGGCTCATTATAATCTGTAAAAATAAACATAGCAAACAACAAAAGTCCACTAATCTTACTTTGAATTTCTGAAATAATAAAACTGTCAATAATTTGATACGAAATATTCGGTTTTATTATGTATTTATTTTATTTGATGAAATGACTCAATAGAATTATTCTGAAGAGAGTGTTAGTGTCCTGAACAGTGAATTGATGTTAGTCTTAAGCGAGTCAAAGAACTTGAAGTGCCTCAAGTTCTTAGAATTACTGAAACAATAAAATCACTGGTCATTTCATATGAAATGTCTGTTTTTATTATTTATTATATTTATCCACACTTTCATATTAAATGACCCAATAGAATTATTGAAGCTAACATGACCAAAAATAGAACTTTCGGTGGGACAGTCTTTTAAGTAATGTGCGGTAGGTTCATAGGTAAAGTCTCATGAATACAAATGGACAGAAAATAACCAGTTATGTAAGCCATAAGTGACCAATGTTTTGGTGGTAACGGACCAATGTTGTTGTATTTGGCAGACTTTTTTATTTTATTAATTTTTTTTTTGTTACATTTGGTGAAATGATTCCAAAAAACTATATTTTTGCTGTATCTTTATAAATGAGAGCTATGGTAGTCTAAATCTTCTATTCCACACCATTTTGAAACAAAAACTTATTATATTAGCAAAACTAACAATCTGTTAGTATACTGTAAATAAGAGTCTTTCAAAATATGTAGGAAATGGAGGACACTTCTAAATGTTAAACAAATTTTTATGGGGATATGGATGTTCTAAAAATCGACATTAAATAAGGGTGAGAGTGACATTCCTGAAATTTATTCTTCTTGAGAGTTATTATTTGTAAACAACAAAAATGAAAACTTTTCCATCTTAATAACTGTAACTTTTAAACTACAATTATAGACAAACCAAAGATATTTATCAGATTTTTTAAAAGTTAGTTCAGTTAAGATTCTCTTATATCAGCCATAGGTCCCCTTGAAAACAGTACTTCCTTATCACATACTAGACCAAGGTCCTACATGGGCTGCAATGGTAGAGGTTTTTTTTTTTTTTTTTGTTGAGAGATTTATATTTCTGAAATAGTGGGACATCTTTCATACACTTTTTTTGAAAATGATTCAATTAAAAATTTACTCTAGGCCATAAAAGAAGCATGCAAGTTATGGCAACTTATTCAAAAAATATATTTAGATTTTTGGACAACATAAAAAAAACTATCTGAGAATATAATATTAATGCCTTGGAGGTAAACAGTTTTTAAATTAGAAACTCACTAGTTGACTATCTTGAAGAGAAAAAGAAAAATCATCAAATTTCCCACCAATTTCTTCTTCAAGAAGAGCACGGATGGTATATAATGGGTCTCGGATATCCATGTGAAGCACAATAATATTTTCATCATTCCTGCAACATATATAAATTATTTATTCCTCAAAATAAAGAAAAACCGACACAATTATAGAATTAGTTAGATTTTTGAAACATAAAGAAAAATCGGAATATTATTTAAGAGGTTAATAATTGCAGTATAAGTCATCAATGGGAAATTTAAAAACAGATATAGAAATTTCAATATAATAAATAAATAATTAAAACTAAACAAAAAGTATTTGGTGAGAATCTGGTAATTCTTAAGAGCCATGGAGTATATTGAATGAAATAAATGTGTGAAAAATTAATCCTATTTTGAAGCACTAAGCTCCCAATGAATAAAAAAATGCACAAGATAAGAAGGATTTGTCTGGCTATATTGAGGGTACTCATTCTATACAATAAAATCTATCTACAGGTTTCTGGAATTGTATTGTAGGCTCCTGTTTAATGTACTTTCATAAATTATTTCAATATAAAATCTATTATTAAAGCTTTAATACTTTTGAGAAGCAGATTTGTATTTGTCATATGTAATAATTCAGTCATTATATAAAGGAATATTGGCAAGAATGGATGATTCAAATGGAGGGTCAGATTTGTTTTCTGGAGGGCAATAGACTATAACTTATGGGAGAGAAAATTAGGTATATAATAGAGGAAATATGTACTCTAGATAAGGAGAAAGAAATTTGAATACGATTTAAATTCTCAGGCTGTTGTGAACGAATAAGCCAACTGTAGGCAGAAGAATGGAGGGGATTAAGTTGAGAATATTGCACACCAGTAATTGAAATGTTATATATAATTTAAAAAAATTAATTCATGTGAGTAGTTCAAAATTTTGCTTAGGCTAAGTTCATAAAAATAGCTTGTGGCTAAATTTTTAAGTTTCATTTATAACCACTTATTACAATTAAACCCAAAAACTAAAACAAAAGTAAACTATTATAAATATAATGAGGAAAAGAGAGAATTGGTCATTGGAGGGCCAATTCCAATTAAATATTAGGTCTTTTGCCAGCAATCAGTAAATAACATTTAAATTTGGAAATTACTAAAAATTCTGATAATTATTAAATTTAAAAAATAAATCAAGCCATTCTTTATAACTAAGAAAATGTACTCACGTTTCAGAATTAACATCAAAATTTTGGTCGTCAGGACTATCTGGAAGGCCAGATATAAAACCATCTGCCAGTTCATTACTACTATCTAAAATTAAAAAAAGTATAATAATAACATTAGAATTTCACAGAAAAAATTATACTAAGGTAAGTCTGGACAAGAGCATAACAGATTTTTTTTACTGTCATAGTTGTAGAGAAAACAGGTAACTACCTTCCTTTAAAGTAGTCCACCAGTAGAAAAGTTGTTACATGTTAGTTGATCTTTTCTCACTAACTGTTATCAATTTTTTTTAAAGATAAGTTGATACACTATAGAATTACCTTATACATTAAGTATTAATAAAAACGATATTTAGAAATAACTAAGGCTAAAGCTAAGATCTCCATTTATCTCTTAAACTTTTTGCGTTGGGGTAAAGGGAAGATATAAACAGAGGGGCTTAGTTACAAAAAGTTATTAATAAAATTGTTAAAAAATATACAGGCAACTGAGGAAAATATATTGCCACATTTCATAGTATTAACGTAACTTTGTAAATGAATGTATAATTGTATCTGTATTATGTAAGATGGACAGATAAAATTACAGTTTTGATATTTCACTGTTATTACACACAGTAACTGATACAAAAGTTTTAGTGTAATTGCATACCATTTTCATAAGTATCAGCTGCTTCTATTTTTATATTTTTTGCAAAAAAGTCGAAATTAACTTCTTGATCACCAACTTCTAGAGTGGTCTCCGGTATAAATCTAAAACAGACAATATTTGTTAATAAAAACTGAAAACTAATCCACAGTAAATATAAACACATAAAAACTAAGCTACTTACTTTTTGGATTGATGACCATCAGGGTCCTCTAATCGAGAATACTTTCTTTTTTCACTCATGCTTAACATATTTTTAATTTAATTTAAATACAATAGAGAAACTATTTAAGTTTCCAAGAGAAAGTAAACAATATAACCTTTCCCAGTTAAAATACATAAATCTATCACATATTTAGTAGAATTTCCAAAGAGGTAGAAACCACTGAGGCATATAGTAAAAATTAACATTTTTTTAAAGTATCCATATTAACTTATATCTGAAGCCCTTGCAAGTAAATACTAAATAACTTTAGAATAATTGTTTTTGGTCCTTTTCCTTTAAATATAACATCAATATTCTGTTCAATTTACATTATTTGACATTTGAGTGAGTTGATACCTTCTTCTTCTTTTTAAAGGGTTTTATTTAAAGAAATTAACATCTGTCAACAGTATCTCCTGATGACAGTAGCGATTAGGAAAGTTAAGTTGAGTTAGCACGTCTAGCTATTGAAATATTTCTGTGTTTCTATGAATTAATTGAATTGTATTTTTATTGTAATTTTTTTTTTAATACATTTTTCGTTAATCGTAATGGAAGGTTTTTCATAGGTTATTCTTCAAATTTGGTGCTATTTAGCAATCAAAAGTTGTTGATAATTCAAGTCGATTGATTTGATATTTTTTATTTTTGTTCAGGGAACGATCCATGATAACACCAAAGCAGGAGCACACTAAATATTCTTGATATTGAATTAAAAAAAAAAAGTCTAATTCTAGGGAGTAACGTATGCTATTAACATAAGGCATAGAGCGCCTAATTGTCCAAGTGAAGGTGTCCTGATAATCAATATTGAATGAAAATGAAATACATTTCTATCCATTGCTATTCTGCTCACTCCCTAGTCTCCTGAGAATTTCCATTACGGTTAAGGAGTGACATATCAACCTTTACACAAAAGAGAACAAATATGAGCATATACGAAACAGGTTCTCAAATACTACAAAACTTAGTATTATAAAAAATACAAGTCTTATCGATAGCGGTTTTAATGGCATCAGCAAGTAACCACTAATAAAAATACTCTCACATTTTCCATTATCTTTTACATTCTAGAACCAAGTGAAAAGATGATTTGTTAGGAATGAAAAACAACGATTATCTAGGAGCACGGCGACTTTCCGCCCTACCAAGCAAAAAAACCGCACGAAAAATCATCAAACAGAAAGGTAAGCTAATTACGTGGAAAAATAAGTAACATATATATCTAAAATATCCTTTTTAAATATATGAATTGGGTACTCCCACTTTCTGGATATGCCAAGTATAACTAGATAACATTTAATAATTAGAACCTCAAAGAGAATAAAAAATATTGACCTCGACGAGGATTATAAAATAAAAATACAATCATTCACATTCAGATATTCAAAACAACGTTCTTAAAAAGCGCTGTAACAAAATAGCTATTAACAATATTAATTAACTAAAACATTGGCCAATACCACGTGCTAATAAAGAGTAACGTAAGTACGGTTGAATTTGTATTGATATAAATATCAGTTATGATAGGATAAGGCACTGTGTCCGCCTTAATACTCCCTACCATTGTAAATAAACATCTAAAATGATTTTAAGGAGCAATAACTTCAGAAATACAGTAGTGTTATTTCAGTCTAATTGCGTGCTGTTACCCTGCCCTGATCTTTGTTTTTTTTTTGTATTTTTCGTTACAGTTCCGACAACTCGTAAGTTATCGTCCTCAGGATATCCTACCCAACTCATAAGAATTTTTTCTACCAGATTCGATATATTACACACTTGTTATGGGACTCGTCTTGAAAAAGTTCTTCGTTGTCTTTATTCTTTCTTATACCATATTGTATCCAATAATTAGAGAGAATTTTACTCTCTTCGTAGTCTTTAATTTTGTACGAAAGGTTTTTCGATCATTAATTTTTTTTCGCAAAACAAAAAGTATTGAAGTTTTTACCCAGCCTATTAGCTAGTAGCCAATAGTTCACATAGTAAGTAACATTTAATATTTGGATATATGAGAGCCAAAACCACTTTATTGTTTGACCAGTTATGCTTTTATAAAAATAATAATATGGTGAATCAAATCAATTTATATCAAGATCTCTAACATAAAATTAGACCTTAATGTACCCTTGATTGATGCATGGTTGAGAATTTATGATTTTAGAATTAACACTATTACAAAAGTAAAACAAACAAAAATGTGGTAAATGAATGAAGGAAGATGGTCAAAAAAGGTAGCTCAGAATAGTACAAAAACCGTTTACTGAAGACCAAAGTTTCGCCCCACTTTGCAGGGGGGTCAGGGATCTTGTCTAAACTGGTATTGATGTTGGTAACTGGTGGGAAGAACTAGTTATTTTTACCAACTTCTGTCGGCTACCTTGAAGTTGTCACCGCTGACTAAGGTGAGAGTATCAAGATTCATTGGTCAGTATACTCAACCATTGCAATTTGTAATGGACAGATGTGAATTTATATATAAACGTATCAGGAAAAAGTTATCATCCAGGAAAATCTATAGCTAATTCAGTATCATTTATCCAGTAATAAAATACATCTGGATCTATATCAGGCAAGTGATCGAAATGTTGAAAACTTTCTTTTCTTATTGACAATAAGTTAAAAGAACACACACGTTCTGATTAAAGCATAATTACAGAACTTCAAGCTGAAAAAAAATCTAATCGTTTGTCATAATTTCGTATTCAAAAGAAACAACACCATGATAGATACAATACAAGTAGAAATATTGGCTTCCTTTAAAAATTAAAAAAAAAAAAAAACCTGAGATTTTTTTTAATCATATTTTAAAAACTGAAATGTTCAAAGGTCATATCAAGGGCATACCTTCAGTAATCAATACAGACGAAGAAAGACAAAGGCTGTTGTTCACCTATATGACAAATGTTTTTCATCCTATAAAAGTACTTATAAGGATCGTAGTATGGTACCTAAAAAATAGTTATCATTATAATTTTACTTTCCTGAACCTAATGTGAATTCTAATGGCCACATGTTGCTAGTCTTTTAAATTCCAATGTAATGTGCAAGCAAAAATTCTTGGGGGCAATATATCATTATAATTTATTTAAATTTAATTTCAATTAATTTAAAATTAAAAAAAATATATAAGGTGCTTAAGAATTCTTATATTAATCCATCGTTTACCTCTAATAATAAGGGTTGGTTAATTCTTTTAACAAAGGAAATTAAATGCACTTATAAATTTGGCAGTTATGCTCAATCAATTACATTTAACGTCTGATTTGATATAAAAAGTTGACAAACAAATGTGTGTACTTCTACATATTCCCCCTCCAGCATTGCGATTTAATTACCGAATTCTTTCATAGTCAATTTTTATTACTACAAACAATGAGATAGTATTGATTATTTCAATTGAAAAAATTAAAGGTACTTTAGGGGAAGATATCTAGAAAATTCGGCATTTGAGCCCTTTTAAACTATTTAGTTCAAGGAAGATAAAAAAATAGCTGATATTAAAGACCATGTGATTGAACATTGATTTACGGAGCTTTTTCAAAATTGTTAGAGCCGTTTTCGAGAAAATCGAAAGTAAAACTCAATTATTCATATAACGTGGCACTTCAGATGATGGATTTGATTTCGCCACTGTCCGTTTGTTTGTCTGTAGTCATAAGTCGAATTCGTCTGATAGGGAACAACATCTAATTAATTTTAACATATTTTTAGGGTTATTGCGGATTATCAATTTTATGGTAAATTTTTTTTCAAATTTCCTAAACTGTTTTCGTTTACGTAAGTGCAACCGTATTTTCTTTGACACATCTACAATATATTTCAAAAGTCGGTTTTAAAATTTTGCCGAAAGTTGCTTAAAAAAATAGGCATCGTTTCGTAAACTTATTTTCGTTTACATGCCTATATTTAAAAAAAGGCAAAGATGGAGCTTCAAAACTAAAGTTTTCCAAAATTTAATGAAGTAGGAAATTAATAAGAACACAGCTTAATACAATACTACTTTTATAGTTATCATTTCCTATCTTTAATAAATCAATGTCAAATAAATTATAGGTAACATTATTTTTCGCTCGCAAACGTTTAACTGGTTCCGAACACCCGGGAACTTTGAATACCTCTTTTCTCTTAAAGAAGAATTTTTAGTTTTTTACTATCATTATTTTTTTCTCTGTCTTTCATTTTTTTGTATCAACGGGATCGTTAAAGAAACGGTTTTAAACCTAGAAGTTTTGAATCAAAACTTGGTCTAGAACGCACCTCCCACAGAGGGGATTCCTCCACTATTAGAAGTCTCTCTAACGGAATCACACGCCACGACACTAGAGTGGATCAAAGTAAGCACGGCAACCGCCCAAGATTTGACGAAGGCCGTTTCTGAACTCGAACGGTTTACCGGGGAAACGGGAGAACTGAGCCATTTTATAAAAGGGGTGACCGATTAATAAGCCAAATTGATGCAAAATAAATCGAAAATCTACTCGAAGTATCTAGCGAAGATACGGAGGCAATAAAAGCAGCGGTTGTCTGAAGAGGAGCATCCTCAATCAGATTCAGGCAGACGAATAGACCCCTTTGATAATTATCAAAGAAAACTTAAAGAAGGCGTTCGGAGGACGGTGGGCGGACTTATAGGACGGTGGGCGCCAGAGGAAGACATATTTATGATGATCTGGGAGACAAAGAAACCGAAACAGTCTAGTGGGCAGTATGCCGCGGAACTCCTGGCACCCTACAACAGAATCGCAGATAAACTTAGCGTGGATGATGGAAACAATCCAGGTACTAAAGATTAAGTTGGCAAAAGGAAGAAGGAGGGATAGAATATCAACGGTCAAGAAACATGCCCAACTATAGGTGAAGGAGAGAACACGGATACGGTAGAAGAGAGGGAGCTAGTAAACAAGAAAACAGAAGGAGCCAAGCTAAACCCAGAATGGTCGGTGGGAGGACCGGAAGTGTCACGGTTGTGGAGATTGGGCATTTAGTGGCGCATTGCTCGAGAGGCATATCGCTAGGCAGTGCCCCTATATGTATAAAAGAAGAGACGCAGGCCAGGGAGAGCCAACGGAGGTGAATGCCCAGAAAGTGAGGAGGAAAAACCGACAGCTACGATATAGCGAATCTTCAGAAGCATCAAGATTATCAGAAACCCAGAAATGGAAGCGGACTCAGTTGCTGAGGAGGAGCATGAAGACGAGGCCAATAGGAGGGGAGGTATGCAAAATTTGAGGAAGATGCCTGCAGTGGGGTTACCGCACATTCAGAAATTACAATTTCTGGAGAGGTCAACCCAGGTCAAGGTGTGTAACTGTCAATTGATTACCTTGGATAGGTCCTGCAACATTGAGGGGGAGGCGATAATGGGTTTGAGTAGGTGGGGAGCTCAAGGCATACAAGTAACAGTTCATGTAATGGGAAAGACGCCTCGGGACTATCAAGTTATTATAGGATGGGACCTATTCAATAAAGTGAGGGCGCCTATAAAGAACAAAATGGGGTAATGGGATATAGAAATCGGAGGAAAGAAATATAGTTGCCGGTGGCTCCTGAGGGCCGGGAAAGAGAGGGTAGGCATGGTGATGCAAGGGAAGAGTTGGGAAGCCAGAATTTAAGACGAATTCGACAACATTTTTTTGAAAGACAGGCTGGATGTCACTGGGAAAACAGTTCATGAGATTCTACTGAAGCAAGATAAGGGTTGTTTTTCCATGTAATGAGTTGTTCCTCAACAAGTTTGTGTCATGAAATTGCAATAGAACTAATAGCACGTTCACCAGATGTATTTTTATATAATGCAATTGTAAATTCCAATAAATGGCAAAAAATTAATTCATTGATAAAATATATATTACCAGTCCTTCCCACAGTCCACTCCAAAAGTTTTTCGGTCCACGGACTACCGATTGGGAACCCGCAGGTTCCTAGATCGCATCTACATTTAAAGGAATTATGATAAACTATATACTTTTATACATAATGGTAAAAACAATTTAACATTTTTTTTTTTATCTAATAATGTATAAAGTAACAGTTATTGTTGAATAATTCAAAAATTACATTCGAGAAAACCTTACTGCCCATACGCACGGTAGTTTTTTTGCAGGCACCGTCACTTAAGAAAAAGGGTGATTAAACGAAGATATGTGAAACATGATAACGGACAAACACTTCAGCCTTCTTCATAAAATAGCGGGGCCTCCATCATATATTGGGGCGGATAATGTTATTTTCTGTTTTTAATTCAACTTTGCCATCGAAGTAATGATTATTGATAATGATGGTTTTGGTTCATTGATAAAATGTTTTGTATTTTGGCATACCAAATGTAAATAAGGGAAACCTGCTAACATTTTGGAGCTCTTCCATGCTTCTGATATTTCATTTTATACAATAAAAACGTTACTTGTTCTAAAAGAAACAAAAAATCTCTATCAAATTAATTTAATTATCAAACATAAAATGTTGGGTAATAAGTATCAAACCTACTTAGGTTGGTCATAATTGGTGGCATACGTATGTAACCACCGATACCATATTTCTAATGAAACAAATAAATTAAAATAATACCACGACTCATATATTAAACAAATAAGGAAAATTATTATTAAAGTAAAAATAGTGACTGCTACGGACGGACCTTAGTCATGTAGATCAGTCTTTTGTAATGAACTGGAAGCTTGGACCGTTTGTCTAGACAGTGTTGTGACAATCGGAATAGATGCGCAGTTTCCTGGCTTCTCAGTCTTGTATGAGGATTCCAAGTTAGTCCAAGTTATAGTTTGAGATATAATTAACGGGTGTTTTTTAAATTAGAGTACCCATATTAATTGGCATAAGCGGTGAGAAGGGTGTTAGGATTGGTTCAGATGTCGGTTGTATAGAGTGTGTAGAGGATGGGATAAAGTATACTACCTTGATGAACACTAGCGGACTTAAAGGATCGAGGTGAATAGGAACTATTTTTATTTTATCTAAATGATCTAACAATAGGATAATTGTTGGGGGCCAACAAATCGTTTTAAAAACAAAAGATCGATTGTGTAACATATGTTTTTGTTGAGTTAAATGCAGATGTTCTCGTTTGTTTTTAATACTGTGAAAAATAAACAATATACCTTTTGAGTCTCTTGGCTCGAACACATCGGCTGTCATGCTTCTTCAATCTATTTAGTCTTAGTAGCCAGCAGTAGGTCATCTTCGCCAGCTTAGTCATTTTCTTCTCGGCGGGCGGACCACGTTGGTTCATCACCCAAGAGGACAAGGCGGGCAGACGTTTGTGTTTCCAAAATCTACCTCCACGAGAACATCCACTCGGGACAACAACCACAACCGGGGCCCCCTCAATCAACGGTGATGTAAGACCTTTTATTCCTCTTTTTGTTCAACTTCAATATAATTGTTTAATAGTTTTAAGTTGGGTTAAGTTTTATTTAAATTTACTTTTCTAGTTTATATGTTTGTATATAACTTAAGTATCAGTGAAAGCAAAATGTTAGAAAAGAGAAGAAGGAATAAGATTTAACACGTTTGGACTGCTGTAAAATATTGGTTTTATTGGGTTCAGTACACCTCTTTATATTCATTCCATCAGCTGATCTTCTCAGTCGATGTCTCTGACATCGAAGTAACAGCTGACTCAGACCGTAACTTATATTATTGTATATATACAAACATATATCGGCTGTTTATCCAAAATAATATCACCGAATCAGATTGAGAGTGGAAATTTGATAGTATTGTTTCAATTTAGTTGATTTCCCTGAACCAATGACGATCGTAGATTTTAATTCTAAATTCTATGACAACGAGCCATAAACATCATGATTCTGCACGCGTTTCACAAAATTTAGTTAATTTGATCTTCATCAAATTACGGACAAAGTAGATCTAACATCTTATGCACTACCTTGTCTCAACCGCTGATCATATGGCTACAGTTTTCATATAAATTGCCTTTTTTTCTAAGGCATATTTAGTAATTCCCTCGGTGAATGCCATTATTTATTCCAAAATGGCGTGATACCAATTACGGCTGCATTAATCGTGAAAGAGTGAGCTTGTTG
The DNA here is from genome assembly GCF_000696795.3 of Halyomorpha halys. Classification (NCBI taxonomy): domain Eukaryota; kingdom Metazoa; phylum Arthropoda; class Insecta; order Hemiptera; family Pentatomidae; genus Halyomorpha; species Halyomorpha halys. The sequence goes on from NW_027115547.1 coordinate 364,828, forward strand.
GTGGAGGAGAAGGAGCTGAGGGGAATATTTATTCTTTAGAGCTTTTACCTAATTTCCATGTGCATAATAGCTTCAAAGTATATATTTTTTCAAATTAAATCAGTTTTACTTCACCTTGTCGGTGTTGGGTCTTGTCTTAGGCGATTTCTCTAGCCTGATATCTCTTTACAGAAGGCCCACGACAAGGTGTATTCATTATAAGTTAGGAACGGCCGTGCCAGAGGATGAGCCCTGGACACTGACTAGGTAGAGGAGGTCTAGGTGAGAGAGTCTGAGGTAGAGTAACAGTTCTAGTTGCCGAGATGAAGCGGGCGGACTAGAACTGTCAAGATAGGAGCCAGCTTACTAGTTGTCGAGATGAAGCGGACGGACCAGTAAGCAGATAAGGCTAGGT
>NW_027115547.1:370726-374836 GCF_000696795.3 Halyomorpha halys
TTTAGAGTCCCTTATTTATAGGCCTAGTCCATGCGGCTGTGACCGAGAAGCGGTCGGTAGATGTCTGCTTGAGATAGGTTCGTGCATTGCATTGTTATTATTTATTATTCATTGTACATATATTGCTAAGTATTATGTACAGAAATTATTAACTATATAAAAATGACAATGTGTTTTTACAAAATAATGCAATATGTAAATTTGGGAGCTCCAGTGAGGCTCGAGGTGCTGTGCTCTGGTGAGTTGTGATCGCACTGCTTGCTCCCTCTCACTACAGGACTCCCCTCCTTGATGACGGAGTCATAGGAATGTTCGGGAGTTGCTGTAGTCGATGTCGTCAAAGACGTGGACTATGAGTTAGACTGGTCGTCACCGCTTGCTCCCTCTCGCTACAACCTGAACTTCACAAATCTTTATCATATTCCATTTTTAGCAAGCATTTTGGGCTGAAAAAATTAAGAATACTCTGGCTGGGTTGAAAACAAAATCGTGAAGTTCTTTGTCTAAGTAAAAAAAAATATATATAGAAAAATGACTGTGAAATAATGATTACTAGCACGGTTACTTTCTTTTATATGTAATTCTTTTATATAACCAGGTTGACTCTTTAACTATTTATAGAACAGTACTCTTACACCGAAATTGAATCATAATCATCTTATGTATCAATGAACTAAACTATTATAATTTTATAACTATAATATATTTATTATATTTGGTATCACTCAATGCTAAATAACATATTACGGTTTGTCATTTTGTTTAGAGATAAGTTTTGGCGCAATCATCTGAGCCTTCTTATGGGCTACAATAGAAGAAGTATTAACTGTACGTATCTGCAATCTTCCCTGATTTCAATGTATGGGGGAGTGAGATCTCGATGCGATAAATGGTAACTTTTTTTACTCGATTTAACTTTCTAATTTCTTGCTTTAAAAACAATATTTTTCATTAATATACTTGTTTGAAAGTGGTTTAGTTTATTTAAAAACACTTTTGATCCTTTTTCTCAACTTTATTCTTTTTAAACTTCCAACGTTTCGACCACTTAGGTCATTTTCAAGGATTCCTTTACTTTGTTTTCATTTTTTCTTTTAAAATTCTTTAAATGCCGGCTAATTGCCCTTGTCCCATAAATTCTTCTATACAATTTTATAGACAGGTTCTGTTTGGAGTTTGCAAATGAAAATAATAGTAAGAAAAGTGGTTAGTAAAAGTTTTAAATTTGGGAAGGAATTGTATAGAAGAATTTATGGCACAAAGGCAATTAGGCATTTAAAGAATTTTAAAAGAAAAAATGAAAACAAAGTAAAGGAATCCTTGAAAATGACCTAAGTGGTCGAAACGTTGGAAGTTTAAAAAGAATAAAGTTGAGAAAAAGGATCAAAATTGTTTTTAAATACAATATTTTTATGGTTTGTTCTGATGCTAAAATTGTGCGTGACTGCCTCTATTCCATTTGCTTCTTAGATATTGCTTAGTTGAAGGCTGGGTATGAAGAGAGCTAGGATTTCTCTGCAGAATTAGCTGCGTCCTGTGTTTTTTCTTTTGAATGTATTCACTAGGATATATTACCTATTTCTTAGGACTATATAAAATTACATTATTTATTGGTCCGTTCAAACGGAAGATTTGAAACAATCAAAATCATATAGCTAATCATAACACCAGGGCCCCATGCGGCCGAGAAAACAAAAGCACTCACACTGACACTCGCCAGCGTGCCTTGGCCAGAGGCTGCCATTTATTTCTCTTCATCTATCTTCTACCAGAAAATGTGTGTAAATGTATAGTATGTATGTAAATGTATGTAATGAAAATGAGTAGACACCTTGGAGTGGCTCCCGGAACAGAGGAGGGGGAGGGAGGAAATCTAGAAAGAAAGAAAGGATAACCGAGCCATGGAGTAAGTCCACCTATCAATACAATTCAACTATCATCATCAGCGTCATTCAATCATAGACCCATTATTCAAAATTAACTAACACACCTGTTGTTTCGGCCACCCCCTATTTCAACTGTAATTTATACAATAGATTTTAGTGATTTTTATGCAGTCCACTAAAATCAATCCAGTGATTCAAAAGTGAAGGAGTGCCTGGCATAGGTTGAAGGCACACTTCACACACTTATAATAAAATTTATTAATATTCAACTACAACCTATAAGTGCTTGTAGATTGAAAGAACATTAACTAATTCATAGGAAATAACTTTAAATTAAAAATTAGTGTAGAAGAAAGTAATATTATTTTTAAATTAGTATTAACCTCACAATGAGCCAAAAAAGTTCTCGTACGAATAAATTCGAATTTTCAATATATAATATTCAAATAGAGATTGTTTATATCCATTTTAGTCTTGTTAATTTTTTATTTATGACGCACATTTTCGACATCATTCTATCTCTACTTAAATAAAAGCTGATGAAGGTATAAAGCTGTAAATCGATTTTCAATAAGAAAAAATAAAGGTTTTACAAGATTGGATGTGTTGTTGTTGCTATATTTCTATTCTACAAGTTTATGCTAATACCTAATTTTAAATTTTAAATATCCAAAAATTGCGAAAGCATGCACCACCAAATAACTTTGGGAATTTTGAATGTATGATTGAACATAGTAAGATTGGAAACTGTAAATTCATACAATCCTTGGATATTGACATAATTATGATAATTATAATGAATTATTGGCATAATTCATTGGTTAGGGATGGTTGGGAAAGAATAGTTTAGTTTGAGGGAAGAATCATTAAAACTATGTAGAAGATTAAAATTAATAATCTTCGGAATAAACACAGTCCTGTTTTACTAAATGAATTTATTTCAAACTTGTAGGCTAGGAAGAGTGACAGCTGAGATCTGTCATGGTCTTAACACAATTCCTTTAAGTTGAGCTTTTAAAGGAGTAATCAAATCATGAAAAATTATCTTCTACGTAGCAAAAACTAGAGTTCGTTCCAGGAAAATCTTGCAAAAGCCATTCTAAGTCATGCATAATTCATATAATATAATTCTTGACGGTTTATTCCAGGAATCCAAGGCGCATAACGAGAAGTAGACGAGGTATGAATATCAAATGTGACATAGAAATTATTAATGCAAGTCAGTGCTCATCCAATAAAAAAAAATTAAACACAAGGTCTTTTGATTTAGATAGGTGAACTAAGGTTAACAATCAATTAATTGCTATATTAAATGTTCATTTTAAGTATTGATTCAGAAGTTTGAAAAAGTAGTAAACACGAATTGCTTGTATTTATTATCACAAGATGGTCAGGACTGGTGCAAACTTATTGAAGAGGTTTTACCGAAAGAAGGGACTCCGGAAATCACACATCATGAATTATTAAATTAACAAAAATAGAGGTCACAAAGATTACAATATTAGTGGAAGGTTGTTTGTTTTGTTTGAATGGTCTGTACCTCCAACAGACAGAAAACACTTTTTATCCTACAAGTTACAAATTATTTTTAAACAATGCGGAATTAAAATAAATTTATTAATAATAAAAAATAATCTTCCCATAAAAAAAAGAATTTTGAAAACATGAGATCCTTTTGATTTTTAATTCTTCCTTTCAGAGCAGTTAATTTTAAATATATTAATTTGAGTGTTGTTATAAAGAATGATTTTACTTTTAGCTATAAAAAAAAAAAAGATTCTCCAAATTCAATTAGTTTCACGAGGTCTAAACCAAGAATGCAATATTCCTAAAAATTAATCAGTAAATAAGTAATATATGATAAATCATCGTCGGGCAAACTTTCAATGGGTCGTAACTTAGATTGGAGCTTTTGGTTAAGTTCAACCTTGAGGGTTTTGGTACATAGGTAAATATTGTTATTGATTTTTATAATGAACCTTTGGTCTACTAATAACTAATTTCCCCGATTAAATTAACAATGCAACCTATAATATTAAAGATAAAAATTAAGAGTTCTTTTTTTTAATAAGTAAGAAATTATATTTCATTGTTGTCATCATTAATACAGCCGAGGATCTGGAAGCCTTCCACTGACGCCACCCCCCTGGTTACATTAGATTTAAACCTCATTTAATTTGTTATATTTTATTCTTATTGCTTAGCCTATTTTTATTTTTATATT
>NW_027115547.1:378348-393089 GCF_000696795.3 Halyomorpha halys
CATTCTACTATCTGAAAATTTGTAAACGCTCGCCAGATAAAAATCTCACTGTATGAACCTTGTAATTATTCTTAGGGGACATATGTCCCAGAATAAAGTTATTTTTTCATTCATTCATTCATTCATTCATTTCATTCATTCATTCATTCATTCATTCATTCATTTCATTCATTCATTCATATTTCACTAAGCCAAAATGTCGATATAGATTTAGTGAACTTCCCCTGAAGAAAGATACGTATGCTCAAAGTTTGATATATTATTTTTTGTCTCATCAAAGAGATAAGATTTATTAGATTTTTCACTCGAATATTCCATATATTGGTGAGTTAGTTTGCCGCTCAAGGCTACGGAAATCCCCTGTGACAGGTGGGTTTTGCCTGAGTTCGCTTGCTGAATTAATGAATCCATTATGGGGATAGCTATGCGTGCTCAGAGTAAACAATCATTTACTAATATAACCGGTACCTTCTGGGAAATAATCTGCGTCTTGGAATACGTCATTTAAGCAACTGCTGAAGCCCAGACTGCTGCAGGACATTCTGTTAAAAACTTTAATAAATATAAAATTAATTTATAGTCACACTACCTCTACTTTATTTTTATTATTACTCATTTTAGTTATTTATTATTATTATTTTTTTTTTCTATTTTCTTCTCTCGTCCCTTTTTAAAATTAACTTGTTTCTTTTCACTATTAGAGGGCATTGTTTGTTTTATTTAAGTGTACCAATATCATTATTTTTGTTATTAATTTTACTTTCCTCTTTTATAAAGAAGTATTATAATTATCTATTTATTTTATTTTATTTTTTCTTCCTTTAATAATAACATTGTATATATTTAGGGGTGTCTTTTGTACGAGACTATACCCCCCATAATCAGTTGTTAAAAAAATATAAATAATATAACGGTTATATCAACCATGTAAGGCCCACCAGGCCGATTTGGAATAAAATAAAATATATATAAGCAACTGCTTCTGCGCGCTATGCTGCGACACCATACGTGCTATACAACATTTTCTGGGTCAATTTAAATTAATATTTCTGAATTTTCTTACTTATAATTTCAAATTTTCCCCTGTGCAGATCTAAGATGGGCTACAATGCAGCAACGTTTCGGTTATTTTAAATATCAACTATAGATTTTTAGGAACACTCATTCCTTTATTTGTTTTTTATAGGACAAATTTTACTAAATATCATAAACACAAGCATATTGTTAAAAGAATATGAAATGTGAAAAAGCTAACTTTGAGGATTATAGACCCAAGTAAAGTCAAATTCATCTTTAGTGATAAAGTAAACTTTTATACATTTCAAATCTTGTTCTTAATAATACATACTTGTTAATTACGAGAAGATGGTTAGGGGTACGGTCAAAATGAAACACAAATAAGTGGTGTTAAATAAGTTACACCACTTATTTGTGTTTCATTTAGACCACACCCCAACCATCTTCTCATAAAACGTACTTGTGTTTATAATATTTTATTTTATTTATTTTCTAAGATATTTAAGGGGTAATTGTCGACATTGAGTTGTGAAAATAACATATTTTGAAAAATATTTTACTTTCTCACTGAATATAACCAAACCTCTAATTCCTAAATTCTGTGATAACTACAAAAAATAAAATGAATTCGATTAGTTTACAATTAAAAAAAAAATAGTTTATATTAATAGATTACTAATAAATTAGTATATTCGTAATAAAATATTTTACGATTTTTTGTTGATTACTATTGTAATTATACTCATAAATTTAGATGGTACTAGAACTTATATCAATCTTTATTTTAGAGAAGACTACTGTACCATTGATCACTATTAAATTTTATAAAAATGAAATGAAAAATAGGTTCATTATTCAGTGATTTAGTTTCTTTAGAAAAATTTCAGTTTAGTTTAGGTTTGAGTTCAAGCAATAGTCCACCGTACACCGTACAGTCATCGTCAAATTAGAACACGAGGAAGAAAACTTGGAATTGACATGCTTTAAGAGAAAGGAAAAAGTAGAAACCATTTATTCTTTTTCTAAAATATTGAAGATGTAAAATATGTAAATTTCAATGTTTTTTAAAGATATTTAAAATGTGGTTGTTAATATTTACATCACTTATTACCCATAAATGAAGGTTAGCCAACATTTATATATTATAAAATTGGCAACTGAAATTGTTATCGTTAACGATAACGAAGAAGGTTATAAATGAATGCTAATACGAAAAACCAATATAAAAACATAAAGGAAGGAGGGTAGATAGCACAAAATATCAGAAAGGATGCAGGCAAGACGCATAAAATAAATTTCGTTTAAATTGAGGAGGTTATAATGTGAACATTTTCTTTTAGAAACTATTAAAAACAACAAAAATAACTGCTGATAAATATACATTAAAAATTAATAATTAAAATTATTTTAATTAAATTAATTGTTTTCTATTTAATAATAAAAAAAATTATCTGTCGCATTTCAGTTAATCCTTGCTTTGGAGGTCATGTCAATAAGGAAAATACATACCCGTAGCAGGAATTAATCTATAAAACATAAAGCTGACGAATCAACAGGTATCCTGCGTTCGAGACCTTCATAGTTAGAGATCAGCAGCAATCACTCAATGCAACGCTATAGTATAAATGCAATGTTTAAATATCTTATTATAAAATTGTGAGTTCATAAAATTTATTTATTTGTGTTATGAAATCATAGCATAAGGATGTTAAGTAGAAAACGCATTTCGTTTCGAACATTAGTGACTAGAGGCGTAAACAAGATGTATTTGAGTTATATTTTGTTTAAATCATATTGACCATCCTTGCATTTAAAGTTTCAAAGGAAAATGTATCAATGTTAACTGAAGATAGAAAGGGTATTCAGCCATAAATATATTCCTCCGTTTCAAAAATATTACCGTGGAAGAACGAACTATAAAAATCTCTGAGAAAAAACATATAAATTCAACGATGGTTAAATTGATATTTATTGGTTATCATTTATAGCGACTTTCAAGGAACCAGGCCGATCGTCATTATAACCTATCACTTTAAATATCATGCAAATGTGATACATATTCATCATGTATTTATATCGAACGGAAGAACAACGGAACATCAGTTGGAGGTTAGCAGTCGAAGAGTGAAGATCTTTCCCTGAGAGTGAAGACTTTTCCCTGCGGTGATTCTGTGTGATTTTACGTGCTGGTTTCGGTCGAGAAGTTCTCCAGAACCAATTAGGAGCTCCACAGCGTAGTGATAGCTGATTACCTAAATTGCGCGAAGTGACAATTTGCCTTCCGTAGACTAGAGACAGGAGTGTTAGGTGTAAGTATAGTGCAGTGTTAATTTAGTTTAGTTAACAATTTTAGCCATGGACACAGAGTGTAAGACAATTGACGGTTGTACCCCCCACTACACAAACTACAACTAATCAGAATGCCCGAGTCCGTCAGCGGCGGCTCTGAGCTGGGTCTGATGAAATGATGGAACATGATCAACAAGATGAACACGATCCAGATCCTGCCACGCCAGTAGCTCATGATAACCGCGCGACAAAGCGGTCCCACATAATGACGGTAAGAATGGAGAGTGGTCGGTCGTTTCCAAAACAGGCCACATCAAGAACCATTTTTGTCACTGGTAGAGTGAGTTCTGGCAAATTTGAGCGCATACTGCAGGATACTGACAGTAATAAACCTAAAGTATCAGTATCTCTGACGCAAATACCTCCAGGAAGCCGCTACCTATCATCCCACTTTTCCTATTTCCCCGATAGATAAATTGTATTGAGATAAATGATACTCCTGATAAGTAAATAAAAATTTAAAACATGATACTTCTAATAAGTAAATCAAAATTCATAAGATGAAAAAAAAATCAGAATAAAAAAGTTGATACTTCTTATAAGTAAATTAAAATTCATAAGATGATAAAAATTAGAACAAGATCAGGAAATTATAATTTGTTTCAGGATTCATATTGTGATTATGAAGACTTTCAAGAATCTATAGTTATTCAGAAGAAAAGTTAGACCTTATCCCTTGATGTAGAAAATCTTTGAGACAGCGCAGGACATCAAGCCTATGGGCAGGAGGATAATAGTTCCTGTTATAACATGTCATTATTTCAAAAAGAAAAACTTACTTTTTTTACTTTTTTGATATTTTATTACTTATCCTCAAAACATCTTCATCTGATGATAAGTCAGTAACTAAATCTTCAGCTCATTCACCTTGAAATCCAAATCTCGATTTGAATCTACTGAATGCTGAATTGAGAGCCCAGGGCTTGAATCTATAAAGTAATGGTCAATAGTCTAGAATAATTAGGCATGAAAAGTAATGAAAATGGTCAAGAAAAGAAATGTTAATGTAAGTATTTTTTTTATTTCCCAATTACTATTACATGAGGCTATGTCCCCGGCCATCTTGCAACTTCTATTAAGGTTAGGCTAAATAGCTTTAACGTTACAGGATTATGGACCAACTCATTGTGTTTTCCCTCCATCTCCTCACTAAATGCACTCCGCCACAGTGTAAATTATGCAATCGAATGGTGTGGCATCTAGCCATTTCCAAGGAGTGTCCGGTACGTCAGGGGACGAGAAGAGAAAAAAGAGAATTGGTACAATCAGACCTGGCGCCTACACTGAATAATAGTCCCATTAAGTTAGTCAGTAATGAAAATCGTACGATAGAACAGCTATGTTCACTCATGGATCAAAAGATGAGCATACTTTAATCGATATGATAGGCAGCATTTTAGAACCCCAATATGCCTGAACATATCATATTGAATGACAACGTCGCCTCTCTTCGAGGCAGGCTGAGATCGAGATACTTCTACAAGATAAGCCAGCAGTGTTTCCACTAACTTATACTATGCTCACAGCCTCATCCTGGGTATACTTTCGCGGCAATACATCGTCCACAGAGGTCTGTACGCCTGGGACGAGAGAGGGTATTGTTTTAAAAGATAATTTTTTCTTACCAAATATTTTTCTTCACATTCCAAAAAGCAACTTTTCATGTCCTCAATCTAAAATATTCACTCTTCACTCCTTCATTGTAACATTTTTTTAAACCATAATTAATAATTCAGGTACTCCTTTGTAGCTACAATATTAAAGGTACTATGCCACTAAGTAGATATGAAGTTTTGAAGCCCAAAATAATAATTTTTTACTATTTAGATTTTTGGGAGTGAAATCTGCGCATTTAGAGATAATTTGAGTGTCCTCAGCTCAGCACAAGTGATCTTTGTACATAACATACCATTTTTTTTCTTTGTTGTGCTTAGATATAATTTTTTTTTAGATCCTTTTTATTTTATTTGTGGTCAATATAATTTGGTGAAGACGTAGATTTGAATAAATATGATTTACTTAAAAAATTTCAAAATATATTTTATACTAATAATGAAAATGTCTGTTTTATAAGCAAACTAAAAAAAAAATATTTTTTCACCTTCCGAGTTCGGAGCTATTTGAATGGATCCGCTAGTTTTGCTATCTTTGGTAGCCAGGAAACAAAGTGTATTGAGATCAATAACACGGAAGAAAGAAAATAATAGCAAATGATCCCCACTGACAGTTCGAATAAGTGGATTTTGGATTAGAATGACCGATAGAATTCCAGTTGCTCCACATAAATCTATCAAATTCTCTCAGTCGTTCATCACACTCATTGTCGTTGCAGGTTACATGTGGTGTAAAGTGATCGCCATTGGCCACCGTTAAGCTTCTTTGGAAACAGCTCAGCAGTTAAGTTGAAGTGGAGAAATTCAATTTCTTACAGATCAATTTTTTTACTTATTGTTACTTAAATCGATCAGGGAACATATGAGCATGGTCATTATCACGAATGTTGCACTGATTTAAAATAGGCTAAATTATAATTAACATGTTTAATTTAGGTCATAAAAATGTTTTTATAGGATGCGGTCGAAATCTCCAATCATATTTTAATCGCAAATATATCGCACTTATATCTGTTTGGTTGGCTATCGATATAAGTTAGGTATATTCGCTAAAAACCGCAGTTTAACTCTAAACAGATCTCTAACATTCACAGAGCATACCAACAGGATGGCAGATAAAGCAAAAAAAAATTTAAATATTCCCATATTTTAATAAATAATCCAAATAAAGCTTCCAAAACAAATATTTATTTTATTTTTTTACTACAGCCACATATTTCAAGACAGATATGTCATACCCGTTCGGAGCTCAACATGTTTATCTCAAAAAAAAAAAACTGAAATGAATTCAAAATTTATTTTTGAGATTAATAAACAACTACTCTCAATACATAAAAATAACTACCATGTTCCAAGAATTGCAGCTCTCTTTAATACAGTAAATTATTTATTAAATAAATCAAAACTTGTATCCTTTTTTGTCTCAACACTTCTTATTTTTTCAACAGTCCAACGTTTCGGCCATTTTAGCCATCCTCAAGGACATCTTCAATTATAATTTCTTCCTCACATTAAATTTAGAATTTATTTTATTTTTATTTTATTTATTGTGTGGATAATTTTATATAAGAAGAATTAAATATTTATGATTTTAAATTAATAAAAAAAAAAGGTTTTTAACTCATAATTAATGAATGACCTGGGCAGAATAGCCTGCAAAAGTAATTCTAAATTTAATGTGAGGAAGAAATTATAATTGAAAATGTCCTTGAGGATGGCTAAAATGGCCGAAACGTTGGACTGTTGAAATAAAAAGTGTTGAGACAAAAAGGATACAAGTTTTGATTTATTTAATAAATAATTACCTTGTCTCAAGAAATTGAAATAATATAAACAGTAAATTATATTAATACAAACTGCTACATTTTATGAAAATCCATTAATAAAAGAAATTGGCAACAACAACCAATACCATCTTGAAAGTGATACTTATAAAAGAACTAAACATCTTTTGCTAGTGACTAAATTCTTCCTACAGTAATCACTTTTATTTTTGGAGATTCTTAAATTAAACATAATCATACAAAATATAAGCTATGGTTAATGGTTAAGGTTATTTAAAATAATGATGAGGCTTTCCTTATTTGAACTTATTTCGGATACCAAGAATCAACTATAGTTAAGTTCTGAAAGCATACATTGATCAATTGGACAAAGGCCCTGAAGATCGTTATTACTTGGGCCCGGTAAAATTCTTAGAAAGCTGAGAATAGCGCTGACGTCAAAGTCACAATATGAAGGGTCGGCAACCTGTTCCAAACTGGGAGTTCCTTGTTGGATACAAACTTTAATGCGAAACGTAAATCCACTTTTAATTTCTTATCTAATTGTAGTTGTAACCTCATGATTTGGTAAATAATAAATCAGATTAAATGTTAATCAACAAAAAGGTGAGGTAGCATGTGTGTACGTTGTAACGACTAACATATTTTTAATGGTCAAAACTTTTATTTTCTTAATATATTATCCAATCTAGTCTTTTTTACATCTTAAAAGATTGTATGAAATATATTTGGCCAAAAAAGCCAGGCGAGAAAATAAATTCTTTGCCGGATAATTGGCAACTTGTCAAAATTTAATTTGACAGATTTAGATAAATTAATAAAATAAAACAAAATTTAGATTTTATAAATTCCAGCAGTCAAAAATCTTTAATCCTGACTCACAGCCTGCCATTACCAAGTTTATGTAATATTTTTTTATAATATATTTATATAATATAACAAAGCATACATTTTTTCAGTGAAAACATATTTGGTTGAGTACCAGAGGATTAAAAGCTATTAAGACCTATCTACAAACGATAAGGCACATTTTCATTTATTTGTTTAACTTGTTTGTCCTATTTATATTTATTCTACAAGGTATATATAATTTATTTTCTCTCTCTTTTTGTTCATTTGTTCATTTGTATTTTTAAGTTCATATTTTTTTTAATTCCTCCCTTAAAACGGAAAAACGCAAGGTTCAAAACTTCTAATACAGAAAAAAATGATACTAAAAAAAAAAAAAAAATGTATTAGATTTGTTATAATAAGAAGAAATGATAAAGATGATGAGAGAAGTCCTTTAGATTTCAAAAGTGTGTATCCATAAAACTATTAACAATTTAGCCATGGAGTTTCTGGTAACAGTAATGTTTCTGATTCAACGCGGTCTGAAGGAGTAAATCACCAAAAACAGAAATCTATTTTTTTCTACGGTTTTTAATATTTTGTAAGCAAACGTTGAAGAATATCGAAAAAGCGTTAAAGATAAAATCATTTCACAATTAAATTTCCCGCAAGAATTCGTTATGATCATTTGAATATTCTTGGCCGACCAAGAATATTCAAATGACTATTTATATGGAAATATAATTGCGATTTTGTTCAAATGCTCGTGTGTTCAATATTCCTTATTGTTTAAATATCTTACTGTTAAATAATTGTTTACAGTTTTTTGCAATTCATGCCATCACATGTAAAGATGTTCGTGTCAAAAAAAACTTAAAGGTACTGAGTAACTAAGGATGGTTTTTTCCTGCAAACGTATTTTCGCGTTGGCCGTAGAAACATAAAGTAAATTGTGTTTTAACAACACCACCATCAAGGAAAATATGTATGCAGCATGGATCCATAAAATTTTTATTTGAAAAGTTTTCCTGGATTGTTTAAAAATGAAAATAGGTCAACTGTACAAAACTATTTTTCCCTAAAACTCTAAGATAAAGGTGTTATACTAAAGTCACTTTAAATGTTTTCCGAGGTACAGGAAATGAAAATACTACAGACTTAAAGATCATATTTCCAACTCCGGATATATAAGCAATATTTAATTACGGTTTAATTATTATTTTGGTTAAAATCTGATTTCATAAGGATAGTGATTATTATTAATAATAAAATGGAAAAAAATAAACTAATGGTCATTAACTAGATTAAGCTACAAAAAAAAAAAAAAAAAACCATACTGACCTATTTATTTATTTCCAGCCGGCTTTGCTAGATGAATGAGAGTAATAGTAGTCACGTTTTGAACTTAAGAGTAGCCGCAACATTTCAGAATCCCAGAAGTCAATAAAATATCTCTCATTTCTGGTTTTATGAAAATAAAGTCAAGATGCATTTAAATTTAAAAAAAAATATAAATCATGAACAGCAATGACAATGAGGATTGAAGTGGCCATGATTACCATAATTAATTAATCGCTTCTATCAGACAGAAATTCTTATGGAGACAATCTGAAGAGATAAACGCTTTATTTAACAGCAATCAATGCTGCCCAAATACAAATAACTGATACTTAAAAACCAATTCGAAATCGCTAAGAGGGGAATTGCCTATTGTTTGAGAATCACCCCTCAATGACCTCCAACCATCTTTAAATTTCATTCATTAAAAAAATAAATAAAATGATTCTTAGATTCAATTTCGCCTCCTCACTGCAAAATATAGGGAAGATATATATCCATTCACGAAAAAAAACAACATAAAATAAAATAAATAAGCCCCAGACATTTTTTACTTACATTTTACGTTTTAGATGGAAATGGAGAAATTTGGTTCCATGTCTCTTTGTCGACCTAAAGTTAAATTTATATTCGGGTATAATATTACTATTATCTTAAGCTAATTTTGATGGACTATCCGGATATGGATGGTATCTAGTTGGTCTCATGTCGATTTTTTCAGGTTCCATCAACTACATTCGCTAATCTATATATTAGTAAATAAGAAATTTACATTCTCTGTTTAGTTCAGAATTTCAATTATATAATAAGAAGAAATGATAAAGATGATGAGGGAAATTCTTTGGATTTCAAAAGTTTGTATCCATATTATGTAAAAAACCATAAACAATTTGGACGTGGAGGTCAACGTTGAAAAAGAACAATGGAACCCTCCTAGTCTTTTAAATCTAAACTTTTAAAGTGTGAATCAATGCTAAATAAAGTCCCAATAACGGTGGTAGGTTAAATCAGAGCCTCATTAACCTCAGATGAGGTGGTGGGAATTTAGGTCGATGACATCATGCGGTGTCTCGACCTAAATTTCTGTATTTAGGGCGAAATAAAAGAAGAGTTAAAATTTCAAAACTTAGAAGAGCTTAAACGACTCACATGCTATTAAAATAATGAAAAAGCATAATAGTAATAATTACCAACTAACTTTCAATAGTCCCACTATTCCTCATGAAATTAAAATATGGAAGTCTGTGAGCTCCTACCACCACTCCAACAACCCCGCAATCATCTCTTTCTCCTCCGAATCCCTCTTTATCTCTTCTTTATCTTTATTCTATCTCTTCTACTCTATCAATTCTATATCAAAAAGTTTTCCAACAATCACGGTATTCTACCGGAAAGTAGAACAGAATGAGGAGGCTGATCCTACTTCAAATTTTCCGATCTTCTTATTTGGAAAAAACAACTACAAACGAAATCTCTGTTTCTGACGATAGAACAGATTGTCTATCGGGTGAGTGAATGAAAGTCAAGAAAGCAGAACTAGATGGAAAATACGAAAACAGACCCAAGAAAAAACGAAAAGTAATTAATAAGTAAAAGTTAATATTTATTTTCACATTTTCCCTTTAAAATTGTTTAACATGTGAAATTTGTTCCTTCTAGCTCTTCAACTTCTTCACATTCCCAAGTCATCCCTTCTAGAACTTCAACATCTTCTATCATCCATTATTCTTCTTGTATTACTCAGACTTCTCTTAATATTTCCACTCCGTTATGCCTAATTTGTCATTCTCATTTTTCAAAACTTCTTATCCTAATCTCAAATCTCATATAAACACCCTTTGTTCTCTCCATAGACGCCAATAATAATTATAAATTAATAATAAATAATAAATCCATCAATAATTCCCTCAACTATATTTATTTATCCAAACATCTTAATTCTAAGTTATTTTCCGTTTCTTTTAAATTCCAAAAATCCCTCCTTAACTTAAAAATTCGAGAAATTATTCGAAAAATCCACCACCTCAACCATAAAATTTCATCTCTGACCCATTTCCTTAAAACCAGTATGAGCTACATACACTTCGATAATCTTTGCACCACTATCTCCACCATTTTTACAACTACCCTTTTACAGAAAAAACAATTTCTCTTCTCAAAATTTAATAACATTTATAAAATATCGCTAGCTTCTAAAATTTATCCTAAAGGCGACGACAAATGGTTCTACAACATTTCATCAACCGATATTCCACCCAACATTCGCAATATTCTTAGCTTAGGTCCAAATTTTTCTAGCCCCAACTCTTCATTAAAATCATCCCAGAATTTATAGCCGATCTAGAATATATTTACAATGACCCCCTTATTCACTATTCTAATGACAAGAAAGAGTTATCCCGTACTTCTATTTGTAACATTATTTCCAACCATCTCCTACATCCTCATTCCGATACTTGTAATTTTTCTCCTCAATTCTTTAAAGACATTTCTTTAACCCGTTCATTTTAAAATCTCATCGTGACATCATTATCACTAGAGCAGACAAAGGCAATATGACTGTCATCATGGATCGTCCAGACCACAATGACAAAATGGCTTTACTTTTATCTGACCGATCTACATACGCACCCACATCCCGGGAACCCACTCTTTCACTACAGACCAAGACCTCAGAGGCCTTTTACATTCCCAACAATTCAACTTCCTGACGTACAAAAATCTTATTTCCTATAATTCAGTTGCCCCACGTTTTTATGGACTTCCAACAATTCATAAGCCAGATACCCCACTCCGTCCGATCACTTCCAATATCAATTCTCCAGCTGTTAAACTCAGAAAATTCTTACTTCCTTCTTTACAAACCTTCAGTCACAATAATTCATATGATATTCATAACACCTTTCACTGATCTTTTATTATCCTCCACTATCTCTGACCACTGTATTCTTGTTTCTTTTGATGTAGAGAGTTTATTCACCAACATTCCAATAGACAAAGCCCTTCTTATCGTCGAAGCCATTTTGACATCCACACCTCCCTTAACTGTTTCTCCTACCTTGAATCCCTTCAGGGGGATTAAATCTGGTTACCTTACCTTCCAGGGTCAGTTCTTTAACCAAATTTCAGTGTTAGCCATGGGAAATCATCTAGTTCCCGATCTTTCCAACATTGTCCTAAATAATTTGCTTGATTCCATTATCTCACTCTTTCCAGATGACAGTATTCTTACTAAAAAATATGTAAATGATCTCCTCCTTGTTTTAAATCCTGATAATATCACTGATATCTTATCCGCCTTTAATTCTTACCATCCACGCCTTAATTTTACTGTTGAAATTGAAAATAATAACTCCCTTCCGCTCCTTGACCTCCTCATCATAAGAAACCCAGATAACACCATATCCACTGACTGGTACACCAAACCTACCTACTCAGGCAGACTTCTAAATTACCACTCCCAACATCCTTACCATCAAAGATTTAACGTAGCCAAAAACCTTATTCATCGTGGCCTTCCCCTTTCTGATTCCCATTTCCATGAAAAAAACACACACCGCATTAACAAATACTCTTAGCTAATAACATCCCTCTCCATATCATTCATGAACTTTTATACAATTTTATATATGCTATAACCTTCGTATTGCTTTCAGACCTCACAACACACTATCTAATATTTACACTAAACTAAAAGACCCTATTCCTCCTCTACACCGATCACATATTGTATACCGCATCCCTTGCTCCACCATTAATTGTAATTCTGCTTACATAGGTGAAACCAAAAATCTCTTAAAAGACCGTATCAAACAACATAAATATTCTGTTTCCTCACATAATCATTCTGCCTCTAAACTATCGGAACGTTCTCTTTCTTTTTATCTGTCTTCTTTCTTTTTTAAACCATTCCTTCGATTTCGACAAAAAGTCTATACTTGCTACAGTTCGTAACCATGACAAAAGGCTCTTTTTTATAATTTTATTATTTTTTTTTTTTTATAATTTTTTATTTATTCATTTTATTTTTCCACCCACTTTGTAACGTATTATTTCACTTCTTAAACTTTTTCTTACACATTTGTCGTCCCTCACTTATATACGTTTCCTATTTTTAACTGCTGTTAAATACCCATGACACTTTTTCATCTTCCGGTACATCGTCATATTTTTACATGTATATATTTTTAACATTTTCCAAAAACCATTTGTCGTCACCCTCTCATACCCTTTTTTCCTCTAAATATTTTCTACTTTTTAATTTTCATTTTTTACCCACTCGTAACGTTTCCTCTTACAAACACTTAGTCATTCTTGTAACGTCTTTCTTAATTCGAAGTTTTGCCGTTATCGGTGTAGAAAACCACTTGGCGTTTGCTTTTCAAGCTAACAAGTTCGTTTTATTCTCTTTTTTTCCCCCGCCTATCTTTATTTTACCTTCTTTTCTCATTTTCCTTTCCCGAGTTATTAGTTATGTTCACCATACATTATTATTGTTGTTTTCAAAATAATTTTTTTTTCTATTCAGTTTTTAATAATTAAACTTTACTTATATTTTACCACTTTATCAATTATTTTGGTTACATATATTTTCTTTCTCTCCACTTTACTTTTCTTTCCATATTTCAATTTTTAAATTATTAATAGCTAATATATTCATACTTCTTTGCATAATATAACTTCATTTTTAATTTATTTTCTTAATTATGTTATTTTACCTACTTTTTCAATTACTTATGTATACATTTTATTTTCCACTTCTCTCATCACTTCATTTTATTAATTCCATTCTGTAAAATTATTCACTTTGTCATTTTGTTTATATTTTATTTTTTATTTTCTATACTTATTGGTTGTTATATTGTTCTGTTCTTAGCCCTGATGAAGGCTAGAAACTCTAGCCGAAACGTTGGCACAATTAAACAAGTTACATCAAATTATTTGTGTTTCATTTTGACCGCACCCCAACCATCTTCTCCTCGTACAAGTCATCCACGATCAACTATCTCTCATAATTAATAATTAATTGTTTTAAATTTATTACAAATCATTTTTTTATTTCTCTAAAACATTTCAAACTAAACCGATTTTTACTCACCATTATTGGTCATTTTATTCATTTTTCAAATTTATCTATTTATTCATGTAAATATATATATTTTTTCTTCCTTTTTTTTATTTTATTATTGCAATGGAACAGTAACAAACTGAGAATTCATTTTAATATAGAATTCTGATTAGTGATATAAATCCGTTGTGTGGGGACACATAAGTACATCTGTAAACGAATAAAATGAATTAAACTTTTAGCATAAAGAACTCATACTTCTATCGTGTTTCCTAAAGAGTTCTTTAGTCGGAAGTCGGAAGTCCACAATTCTCCATGGATATACAGCTTACCAAATGAAATGCTCCAATTATCAGGATTACCTATATCTAGTACATCATCTATTGAATACTAAACCAAGTTCTCGCATCTCCTTCAAAACTCATAAAACAAAACTGCATAAATTATGCAGGGTGAATACAGCCGAACTCCATGGAACAGCCTCAGCACTCCACTTATCCATGACAGTAATACATACCAAAATAATAATCATGACTGACAATTTGAGCACATTAAAAGCTCTGAAGAACATATACCCGAACACCGAATATCGTACAATTCACAAATATTCTTGAGGACCTGGGAAAATCAGTTTGCTTCATATGGGTGCTAGGGATGGGATATCGAAAGAAAAATATCGATATCGATATCGGATAGCAATATCGATATCGATATTATATCGGACCTAAAATATCGATATTT
>NW_027115547.1:397159-400682 GCF_000696795.3 Halyomorpha halys
AAAATATCGATATTTCGATAATATCGATATCGATATCCCATCCCTAATGGGTGCCAGATCACGTTGGGATAGCTGGGAATGAGCTAGCGTACGTTGCAGTCTAGCAAGTACTTGGTCTTCTAGGTCTGGGTATTACCATTCTGACACTCCGAGAAATAAGTCATCCACTGAAAAATGAATTATCATGTCGTTGGCAATCCAGATGAATCAACCATTGAACAAAATTTAAACCCTAAATCTTAACAGATTAAAATAATTACCTATTTTAAATTTAAAGTGTTTAGAATCTTGAGATTGAAATAATAAAAAAATATAGTACTAAATAAAAAGAACTGAAATATCAAAGGCATAATTCTAAACGTGTTGGAAAATAAAATATGAAACGTGGCAGTTGATGGTCATTGGACTTTACGCCCTAACAAATATCCTACCTTTACCAGTGTTTGTTGCTATTCGGAATTACCATGGGTTTCTCATTTTGTTATATTGTGTTTTGTTTTTTTAATTAACTCCCTCTCTCTCTCTGTAATGTAGTTGTAGAAAAGAAGTTCTAACTTCTGTTCCGGAAGTTATTGAAGGAATTTTTTTCAACACGTTCCCATTATTACGTAATTATCATGTAATTAAATTTTTTTAAAAATCTATATGTTGGTGTTGCATGTAAATGAGAAACATTGCAATAAAGGACAAGTAGAACTATGATCATTATTATCATCATCCGTATTATAGAATAGAACTGGGAGCCGGAGTTCCTCCGGTAGCGCTTCCAGTCCCTGCCTCTTTATTTCATATTTAAGGACATCCTCCCTGAGGATGAGGTCTAGGGGTATCGCTCCGGCCAGGACTTGCACCGTCTCATGTGACGCCGTTCTGTATGTCTTCGTGACCCTCAGCAGAGCCAATCTCTGTATGGTGGCCAGTCTTCTCTTCTGGGCCTGTGTGAGGTTACGGCTCCACGCAGGGGATGCGTACCTCAGAATACCCAAGATCACACCCCTATATGTGGTCATCGTTGCAGGGTACCTGAGGCCGCAAAACGCATCCCCTATCCTGCTTATTCCATTGAGTGACAGGATCACCCTGTCCTTTAGATACACCAGGTGAGAAGTGGCAATCAATCATCTTCTCATCTGGCAATCAAATCTTCTCCTTATTCTCACACCAAGATATGTCATCTCACCCGTTCTAACCCTCTCTCCTTGGATATCCAGGGTAATAGGATGAGCCCTGTCCGTAGAGCCTTTTATGAGTATGGTCTGAGTCTTGGATGCTGCCATACTCAACTTCCTCTTCACACACCACTCTCCTACGAGACAGGCACACCTCTCTGCTTCTGTCTTTAGTCTGGCTGTACTGTTCTTGGCCACGATGAAGTAGGCCGTGGCAAGGAACCCCTTTTCCTCTAATTCCCCCAGCAACTCATCGAATATAAGCTTCTACAGAGCTGGACCTAGGACCGAACCCTGCGGACATCCAATTTCGATTTTCCTCTCAGCCTCGTAATAGTTACCTCTTATCCTGACACTCCTTTTATTGAGGTAACTACCTACGAGGGAGTATAGATTACTGGGAGTGTCGAGCTCTTGCAACCGCTGGAGTACACGGGGCCACAGAACGCTGCCGAAGGCAGAGGAGATGTCAAATATGATCAATAACACGTATTTCTCCACCCTCTCCTCCACGTCCCTACGAATTATCAGCAGCGCATCCGTAGATCCCTTCGGGGGTTGGTGACCCAGGCCACGGGTCAAGCCGAATTGCCGTGGAAGACTTGGAGCACTTAAGATTGGTCTAATGCTGTGGACGATCATATGCTCCATGACCTTACTAGCTACTGGGACAGTGGTACTTACTTAACTTTAGTTAGTTAGACAGAGGAGCCCAACCTCCTAAGACCATGTGGGTCATCCACCCCCACATAGATCACCTTTTCCCTCCCCAAAGTATGTAATAATGCATTTTCTTCTTAGTTGTGGCAATTTTCGAATATAATTGAAAGAAGGTGTAACGAGACGTGTGTACAGAAATGTATATTTCTGTATCCAAATGAAAAATCAATGCATTTATATCTAAATTTAGTAATAAGTAATCTAAACCAATTAAACGGCTTAAGCAGGGGGAATTTTAAGAAAAGAAAAGTAGTGAGTCACTGAAATCGTGATCATTTTTTGTTGTTGATATTGTTTTTATTTTTTTAATTAAAAAAATGTTTTTCTTCCCCTAATCCACAACTTTCACCATTATTGATATAATGGTTCTGATGAAACAATTATTTCTTTGTGCCCAACTTAATATTTCAATGTTTTTCTCAAAAGAAATTAATTTTGAATTAACTGTTTCTAGAAAAGATTAATTAAAAATTTACCAAGTGGATTAAATTTTATATTCATTCCTTACTTTTTAGAACAGTAAATATATTTTGGAATTCTTAATATTCATATTTAAATGAGTCTGAACAGAAAAAAGAAATAAGTACGAATTTCTCGAGAAAGAGTCAATGAATTTTTTTTATTGATGTACCAAATTATAAAAAATTACATTTACTACCTCTATTCTCTTCACATTCACGATTATATAAACAGTTTTACAAGTTCTCCTCAAGGATTGCTTTGAGCCATGAACAGTCTATCAGTCGATGAACAAGTTAATGATTACTCTTCAACTGCTGAGGTTTAATGATAATGAACCATAATTCAATGTTCTTCAACAAAACATCAGCTTTTTGTTAAAATAAGTTAATCAAGAATAATATTTGAGTACAAACCAACCTGCTGAACTTAATATTTCACTCTCTACTGTAGGTAACCCTGGGTCCTAGGAATGCTAAGAACACTTCAAATGCTAGGAATTGTAAGCAATTACTATACGATTCAATCCTTTGATTTTATTACGATGTAATAACTTGGTTGCATTACAATGTGTTACACTCCTAAGGCTTATAAAATTCAATAAACAACTCAACAGGGGAAGTTTAATTTAATAAAAAAGCGAAAATATCGCCATTGTCAATTGGTCTTCAATGGTTAGAATAAATGGTGAAAAATAGTAACATCCATATCGTTTTGACTGCAATAGGTTTTTATCTTAATGTCATGAATAAGAATAGAAAAGCACAACAAATATAATCAATGATTGATATTTAACTTTTGCCTGATTCTGAACCTCAAGGCTGACGCAGTTGCGGTGTTTGTTACGTAATTGCAGACTGATGATTCATTATGGACGTCACGAACCAGTGTCGAGGACAGTGTGTTCAGACATTTTAGAGATATTGATTATGCACTTAACAGAGATATTTTACCATTTTTGGAAGTTGTCCATACAAATTTGATGAAGGAAGAGGATTTTTATAACTTAGCTAATCACAATATATTATATAATATTAGATCATATATAAGTCAGCTGTATCTGACGGGAGCCGTATTAGCTGATCGAGCCAGCTGATTTGAATGTATATATACTGATATGTATGAGAGGTACCAGCTGGAGTTTTTTAACTTAAAATAATTTCCTTTGTCGGCAT
>NW_027115547.1:401477-402231 GCF_000696795.3 Halyomorpha halys
GATATAAGTTTACCATGCTCTCTCATAATAGTATTCTTAATATAATGTATATAATTGTAAATATAAAATATGTAACGAGGACTTTACATTATAATTAATAATCCCTGCATGCCACCTCATATATATATATAGCATAGTAAATTGGTGAACACGATACCGTTGGAAAGGAACTCCAATCATTAATTATGATATTCATATCTAGCATACCACGGCTTGGGGTCCGGAGGGTATCTAGGGGTTGAATTAAATATAGCGCATCCCTTTTCAGTCAGTTCCCATCAGGAACCGATAGAGATACATAATACAAATAAATATAAATACATAATATAAATATATAAATACAGATACATATATTACATGAATATATGAATAAATTTCAATATAATACCTGTATGGGGAACCCCTAATCGGGCTTAGAAACCCCGAGCCCCGTACACGGCATAAATTATGGCATCCCTTGTAAAGGACGTTTCTACCAATTTACTATGGCTATCAAAATTAAAACCTTTTTTAAAAATAAGTACCAAAGGTGGCATGTCAGGAATTATGAAATTAGTATATGCAATTACGTATAATTTGAAGGCTTAATTCAATTAGATAAATTTAATTAAAAATTAAATATTATAATTTATATGATAATATATGATGCTTAGGCTCAGTCCATTCTTTCGTATTTCACATGACGTTTACTCATTATGATTAGTATCTGGTATAGTTGGGACTCATCACTCTCTATTTCGAATTAGAAATTATA
>NW_027115547.1:402331-418352 GCF_000696795.3 Halyomorpha halys
CATATATATATATAGCATAGTAAATTGGTGAACACGATACCGTTGGAAAGGAACTCCAATCATTAATTATGATATTCATATCTAGCATACCACGGCTTGGGGTCCGGAGGGTATCTAGGGGTTGAATTAAATATAGCGCATCCCTTTTCAGTCAGTTCCCATCAGGAACCGATAGAGATACATAATACAAATAAATATAAATACATAATATAAATATATAAATACAGATACATATATTACATGAATATATGAATAAATTTCAATATAATACCTGTATGGGGAACCCCTAATCGGGCTTAGAAACCCCGAGCCCCGTACACGGCAATACAGAGGAAACAGACCTAATAAAGTTAAAATTCAATGAACGCCCACTACAACAAAATTACAAGTAAAAAAATCCTTAAAATGTAGGCCACTACAGAAGAAGGAAACAGTGCAGAATCAAAATATATATTGGTATATATATTTATGCTAAAAACCATAAATTCAGAAATAGGGGTTATGAAAAAAAAAAAAACTAATAAAGTTAGTCTTGTTAAGTCGGTCATAGAATGTTCTTTTTTTTTATTAAGTCTCTTCTCGTTGTTAATTAACTCAGCGAGATGATAGAAACAATCCAGGTACAGGGTCGGATGCAATTCCTTCCGAGGAATAATTCAGTACCATGGAGAAAAAGTGAGCACCAGGAAAGTGCAAAAAAGAGGATAAGAAACCCAGAGAGAAGAATGGGACCGAAAATGCCATAGATGCGGAAAGATAGAGCATTTGATGGCACAGTGCCCCCGGACCTGGTGTTTCGAATGTGGAATAGAGGGACATATAGCGAGTCAATGTCCTTGTCAAAAATCGAACCAGGTAGAACCGATAGAGGTGAATGCCCAACGTATGAGGAGGAGAAGGATTTCTCCGAGGTCAGAACGATCTACAAGTGATAACACCGACACGTCTGAGTCTTCAGAAGTTGAAGCAGAAGAGAATGATGTTGGGATTCATAACAGACAGCAGAACAGGAAGAACGTGTGGAGACGGTCTGAGAGGGCTGGCAGGACGAAGGAGATCTGTAGAGCCAGTCCGCGGAGATTGGTGTACCACAGCGTAAGAGGAGAGCACGGCGGCCTGCCTATCATTCGAGCTAGAGGAGTGAGATGCTTGGGGTACACAGGGAGTTCCAATACCATTGCATGCAGGGAGGCTCTGGATTGGATGAGAGAAGGAGAAAAGGGCACTCCAGTTCAGGGAGTGTCAGTATCAGCTAATGACCCTGGGGGGGGGGGCTGCAGAGTAGATGGGGAGGCAGAATGGGATTGAGTAAATAGGGGGCTAAGGGCAAAAATCTAATGTTACACATAGTAGGATAGATGTCCCGAGACTACCAAATTATTATAGGGTGTGACCTACTGGGGAAAGAAGGGGTACGGGTTCAGAACAACGGGGTAAGTGGTACATGAAAATTGGAAATAAGAGATATGTCTGCCAACAGTTCATAGGGGAGATTGAAGCATGGATAGGAGCGATTAGTCAGGAAGGAGGCTGGAAAGACCAAATCATGGAAGAGTATAAAGACATTTTTTTTAGAGAAGGGGATGTACTGGGAGCAACAGGAAAAGCAGTAGACGAGATTTAACTAAAAGAAGATAGGGTGACCTATGTGAAGGAGAGACGATACGCGTAAGCTCTTCGGCAACATATTGGAGAGGAAATAGATAATTTACATGACCAAGGAATCATAGTGGACAGCACATCTCCCGTTAATAGTCTGTTATAGGTAGTCAGAAAGAAAAGCGGTCTGGGTGAAAATGGAGAAAAATACAGAGTAGTAGTCAATTCTCGCAAGATGAATGAAAATATGGTAGACAAAAGAAAACCAATACTTCGGTTCGAGGATATTTTGGACAGATTGAGCGGGGCAAAATTTTCAGCACAGTGGATCTGAAGGCGGGGTACAATTAGATTAAGATGTACCCGAAAGATCAGCACAAGACGGCGTTTACTTTCGAGAAGAGCCGCTACGAATTTACGAGGATGCTTTTCGGCTTAAAAAATGCTCCGGTAACATTGCAAAGGCTTATGGACGAGCTTCTGAGAGGATTGAATGAATCTGTCTGCCAGGTGTACATGGATAGCCTGCTGGTATTCAGTAAGTCAGAAGTGGAAGACGTGCAACATTTGAGGAGTGTATTCCGTCAGGTGAGGGAGTTCGGCTTATAGCTTTGACGAGAGAAATCAGTAATGGGTCAAGCCAAAATAACTTTCCTTGGACACACTATCTCGCAGGAGGGAGTAAGGCCAGATGCCCAGAAAGTGGAAGCCCTGGAGAGGATGGCAGTGCTGAAGGATGTAAAAGAGATCCGGAGGTTGTTGGGTGCATTGAATTATGACCGACGATTTGGGCCCGAAATGAATGAATATCTCGTGTTATTGAACAACTAACCAAAAAAGGGATCCAAGCTAGTTGTGACGGCATACTTGGCGCATAAGGTTAGGAAATGTATAGGGAAGCTGCAGAGAGAGCCGTTCCTTGCGTTCCTTGATTTCCAGAAACCGTTTGCACTCACGACAGATGCCAGTGACTAAGCGCTATGGGCGATGCTATCCAAGAAAGGGGATCGTCCTATAGCCTGCGCAAGTAGACGACTTAAGGAGACGGAACGGACGTTGCTTTGGAACGAAAATTGTTGGGGATTGTGTGGGCAGTAGATTACTTTCGACCCTTCCATTTTGGAAGAAGATTTCGGGTCTACACTGACCACAGACCTCTTCAGAGGGTCGGGAAACTGAAAGATTCATCGGCACGGATCACTCGCTGGAAGGAGCTTTTGGGTCAGTATAATATGGATATTGCCTATAAGCCAGTAAAAGAAAACGTGGTGGCTGACCGGCTTTCACGCGCAATTATAGTTAATGCAATGGAGGAAGACCAAGGAGGCCCGTCTAGTAGTATTATACAGTTTCCGCGAGAATGGAATCCAAAGGAAGAGGAGCATTTAAACGTACCTAGACACGGAAACGATGACGAAAGATCAGCTGACGAAGGTTCAACAGAAGGAAGACCGGCGGAGACGGAAGTAATTGAATAAATGGTGAACGACAAACGACGCCAGGTTATTTGGAAGACAAGGACCAAGAGCATAATGGTATACTCTGAATGGGCCCTCATATCTCTCGGAATTCCTTGCCTCTTTTAGAACTCACTCGGCGATAGACAACAGTCCCAATCCCCAGTTTGCCCATGACGTCCCGGACTTTAATATTGTGTCGCGTCACGCGCCTAGCTTTTTCTCCCTCAATTTTTTTCAACCTTGTCCCACGTTTTCCGTAACGTCACCCCGTTACTGATAATACCTTCCCCATCCATCACCGTATTCCTATAGTCGCTTCTGCGCCCGCGAAGCCCGAAAAGTACCTCAAAAGGAGATAACCCCGTAGCCGTATGGTTGGAGTGGTTGTATGCCGCTTTCGCTTTTACCATAGCATCGTCCGGTTCCAAACCCTTATCTAATTGATACACTCTCAAATGATCGTTTAATGTACTATGGAGCCTTTCTATGCCCAGCTACATTTCGGGTGTCCCGGTGTCTATAAATACCATGTTACCTGCAACGTTTTCTTCTCCTCCCGAACTTCCACGTTATCGAAACGATACACTCGGAGATCCTATAGACCTGGAACCATACACGCAGTGCTCCCAACACCGCCTCTGCCGATCTGTCGCGTACCTGGTATGCCTTCGCTATCTTGCTGAAAAGGTCAATAATAGTTACCCGTATTCGCGGTCGATGTCTCTTCTTGTGTTGCTTTTTGTGGGTGCCTATCATATTTAGTAATCAGGCACACGTCACACTGACCAGTAGTTTCCTGAATCATTCGTCTTATGCCCCACCAAAAATACCGCCGTTTAAGGGTCTGATACGTCTCATTCAATCCGCGGTGGTTAGCCATTCCCTGATGGTACGCCAGGATGACCTTCATCTGTCGATCCTCGTCTCTAAGGGTTACTACGATTATTGTACAGCGAATGAACGTTCTATCTACGGCTATTTGTTCCGCCCTCCTGAGCCTCTTAATATTCTCCCATACTACCTCGTTTCCCACGTATAAATAATATGTTCGCCCAGTCCTGGACACATCCTTAAGGGCACAACATATCTAGTCATCTCTGACCCCCGACGTCGACCAAATCGTAGTTATCGAGTTCTTCCCGTATTTGCAGTAATCTATCTTCAATATTCGTGACGGCCTCGTCTTCCAGATTTTATCATTGCTGATTTCCTCGATTTCTTCTATGTCTGCCGGCCGGTCGGCAGTCGAGCTTCCATCCCCGGTCGACAATTCGCCTTCGTCGCGTCCTGTGGTGCTTTGTGTCCCTTCCTCTCCAGGGGTCCACTCCGGCAAAAATTGCCGTACATCCCCAGACGTTTCTCCCTGTTCCTCCTCTATGTCATTGACGGTCATTGCACGGAACAGCCAGTCAGCGATCACATTATCCTTTCCTGGGTTATATTGTATTTCTATGTTATATTGGCCGAGGAGTTCTTTTCTTCGGGTTACCCTAGCCGACGACTCCTTTAATTTAGCTACCCATTGAAGAGGCCTGTGGTCGGTATACACCTGGAAGTTTCACCCCGAATACATATGGGCGAAAATGTTCTACAGCCCTCACGATGTCTAAAAGTTCTGTTTTCAGCGCACTATACCTAGTACCCGTGTCTGTGAGCCGCCTAATAGCGTTCGCCATCGGTCGGTCCCATCGCATACTCACTCGCGTCCGTGGATGCTAACACCGTCTCTTTCTGCAGTGCCATTTCAGGTATGATCCGCCGATAGTAATTAAGAGCACCCAACAGGATTTGAATCCCTTTTACTCGGTCGGTACTTTCATTTTCCGAATTGCTTCGACTTTTTGTGCGTCGGACCTTACTCCCTGTCACGAAATGGTGTGGAGATCGAGTGTACTCCGCCCAATCTATCTGAAATATCTTCCAGTCACGGTAAGGGATATTTCTCATCTTTGGAATTGTCGTTGAGTTTGCGATAGTCGATCACCACACTATATTTCCATACAGTTTCCCTCGGCGCGCTCATTTTCCGCACCGCCCATAATCGACAATTTGAAGAAACAAGGCGTCATCGTCGATAGTACACCACCTTACAATAGCCCCGGTGGTGTACTATCGACGATGACGCCTTGTTTCTTCAAATTGTCGATTTCTACTCTAATGTTATGGCGGAGTGCTTGAGCGTACCATCTCTCCTTCACGTATGTTACACGCTCTTCATTTAATGGGATCGAATGCACCGTCTGCTCTGTTGTACACCCCCTCCTTAAAAAATATATCTGCGTATTCATTGGTTATAATGTCCCTCCAATTCTCAATATTCTTAATGGTCCCAATTCACGCTTTCCTGCCCCTTTTAGAAGCCAACAAGTATATTTCCTACTTCCTATTCTCACTCTACATTTACCCCAGTTATTCAAAACCCGTGCTCCAATATTGTCTAAGAGATCACCCGCTATAATTACCTGGTAAACCCGGGGCATTTTTTCTACTACGTGTACCCTTAATGTCTTCCCATGAACACACCATCCGCTCAATTCTATCTCCGCCTCCCCTTCAACCACACAGGGCCTACACAGAGATTAATTGGCATTGACATATCTGGATGTGTGTCTGGAGTGTTATCTCTTTAACAATTTGTTGCTTCAATGCCTCCCGGCACAAGATGGTGTTGGAACTCCCTGTATAAACTAGACATCTCACGCCACTCACCATGATGATAGGCACTCTCCTCAACTCTCCTGTTTGGTTCTTCTTTCCTTCTCCGCTCAATTCCATCCACTCCTAGATCCGTAATTCTTTTTAACCTCTCCTCCTTCAGCCTCAGTTCCTAATGCATCTGACATCTCTGAAGTTTCGCTGGAGGTTTCACATAGTCTGTGTTCTGTTTCACATAGTCCTGAGGGGTGTACCCTCTGGGCGTTCACCTCCATTGGTTCTCCTGGACTAAACTCTCTTCGCCTGTACATGTATGAACATTAATTTGCTATACGCCCATCATTCCCGCACTCGAAGCATTTTGTGCGGGGGCATTGAACCACAAGATGTCCCACTTTCCCACATCCGGGGCACCTCCTATCTTCCCTCCTATCTCCGTTTCTAGCCTTGTTCTGGTTAGCTCTTCTTTCTTGCGGTGTGCCTTTCTCTTCCTCCATCCCGATGTTCTCTTCTGCTCTCTCTCTGTGCTCTTCTTCTCCATGGTGTCCCCATGGGTCTGGGGCATACATATGAAACTCTGTGTCAATTTCCTTTATCGACGTCCATCCTAGCTTCCTCATTCCTGGAGCTCGAATCTATCATCTCCTGGGCGCACTCAGCGAATGTACGCTCGCGCGCCAGTCCTTCCTTCTTGTTTGTTTCTTTGGCCAACTGGACTTTGAGTATTATGTCCAGGAAATCCATCCGCCACTGTACTATCTCGGCGTTGTGGGTCTCTCTCATTTTTTCTGTTATTAGATTAAATTGTCTCAGGAGCACCGCTGCGTACTGTCCATTGCTCTGCATCTACTTCTTCTTTTCCCGCATCATATAAAACATGTCTTCTTCAGGAGTTCACCTTCCTCCGCCATATGCCTTCTTCAGTCTTTCTTTCACCTCCGGCCATGCAGTCTCTTCATCAGTCTGGATCTGATTCAGGAAGCTACATTTGAACGTTGAACACCTTCATTTTAGCGAGCACATAAGCGCGGGTCACCGCAAACGTAGTATCTGGTAGTGGAGGAAAAACCGGAGCTACCGGGGCCACGGGAAGTGCAGGTGCAGCAACCGTCCCAGGAATCCCCTGATTAGTTGGTGGAATAGTTAGACCAAGCGCCCTTACTATAGTTTGTTGTTGGTCAATGAATAGACCCTCGTATCACTGTAAGAACCCAACTTTCTATATACGATCGTGTATACTAGCACCTCGTAAATCCGTCTTCGGATAGGCCATACTCACCCACTGCCATCTCATAGAAAAAGAAAATACACCGATGTGTCGCTAGTGCTGAAACAATCTCACCGTGGCACATTCTTACTGAAGAGTCACACCGATTCTCTTCAAATTTACAAGAGATGATGATCGAAGACCCCACAACAATATCAAAGCTTTTTCACTTTTTAAAAATAATTACTATCTATGATCACACATAGTCTAACTCTAATTCCAGCATGAATAAATGGATGCATAATTTAATCACTACGTCAATTCTAATTCTAATTCTAACTTTGTGAACATGTCAATTGTAATCTACTTTGTAAATCCAGTGTAAATGGCCCTAGTGGTCGAAACACTTAAATAAAAAAAAAAGGATGGATTGATAAGGCTTTTAGCAGCAGAAGTCTGTGTGTAAGGCATGAGCATCTGGGATTCTTCTTTGGCTATGACGGCGGCCCGTCCGTTTCCCTCCAATACTTCATTACAATTTGTCGGTCCGTTATTGCATAGGCTGACTGCTATAGCAGTCTGTGAGTAACTATTAATAACGCCTCTTGCAATATTTTCAGCTAATAGAATTTCCAGAGCCATACGTATAGCGTGGATTTCCCCATCGAATTGCTGGCAAGACAACCAACAGGTGCAGCTACATATCTCAACGTCGAGTACATACCAGCTCCTCTTTCTCCAATGACTGATCCATCGGTGTACATATGCAGCCATTCTTTCTACGGAAATAGGGTGTGCAAAGTTTCCAAGGCAATGACCTTGAGTTGGGTTGGTGGAGTATTCTGCTTAGAGACTGGCAATGAAAGGCTAGTGTAAAAGCTAGCAGTGCGGCGAGGAATCAGGTCTTGAGCTGATGGGAACTGTTCGGGGTTCTAAAGGGACTGGGCAAGGCTATACTCTTCCCTCCAGGATTTTGACAAGAATGTGGTTTGTGTGACCAGTAGTCCTGCAGCACATGTATATGTCAGCCAGAATTAGATTATTTTTTTTTACTAGGTGCAACTCATGAACAGGGTGAAATTCTTTACGAAATATAAGAGAGTGTAAACCGTTTTAGAACTATTAGTTGGCTCTGACCAGGTTTAAATCAACTGTTTTGTAACACAAGTGTGTTTTGATCAGTAAAAGGGAAGTTAGTTTTGAAATATATTTCAAATAAATGACATAGATAGAGTATTACAAATATAAAAAGACCGAACATGTTTTACCGAGAAAAGTATTTACAAGGCAGAAATTTTCATTAGAAAATAATTTATTCAATATGGATTAACTAAATACCGAAACTGATAAAATCTAATAGCCTATACTACGGGCCATAACTACTTAAGAGCTATGTTTAAACTGAGCAGTAAAGTGGAACCCTGACTGTAAACGGTATTCTATTTGTTAGGTCGATTTGCGGCTGGTTTAGATTCTGTCTATTTGGAAACAGCTCATTAATAGGATGGTTTATAGCTGAGATGATTTTAACAAAGTAAATGTGATCAAGTTGTTGTCTTTGCAGATCAAGCAGAGGTTCGACAGCATCGACATATAGACTCTTGATAGGGCTGGAGCGGAGAGCACCCGTAGCTATTCTGAGTCCCGCATTTTGAACAGAGCCAGGTACAAAGGGAGGTACCCGATGATGAGTTGTGGCCATTACAACCGTAATCAAAATTTGATCTCACTAACGTTCTGTATAGGGTCAGCATACCTGTTCGATCCGCACCCCAGCTGGTGTTATCTACCATTTTCAAAAGATTAAGAGAGCGGAGGCAACTTGCTTTTAGTTGCTTGATATGCGGGATCCAACTGAGCTTTCTATCGAAAATCAATCCGAGGTACTTGACAGTGTGAGCGAATGTAACTGGTAGATTGTTAATGGTCAGTGATGGCATTACAATCGTCTGTCTTTTGTAAAAAAGAATAACAACTGTTTTATTTGTTGAAATTTTAAATCCGTAATCAGAAAGCCATACACTGACATTGTTTAGAGCGGTTTGAATATCTTCTTGTAAGACTACTACGTTTTTCCCCTCTGTATAAATAACAAGATTGTCCGCGTAGAGCATGCTTTTAACAGGTAACCCAACTACATTAAAACAAATACAGAAAAGGGTCGCGCTCAAAACATAACCCTGTGGCACTCCATTTTCCTGTTCGAATTCATTCGATAGGACGTTACCAATTCTGACTCTAAAGTTTCTGTTAAGTAAAAAAAAATTATGAAGGCTATTTATAAATGGTCATAGCAGGAACTATTTATAAAATATTTTATTGTTAAAAATAAATAGTTAAAATATTAGAAGTATAATGCGCTTCAAACTGCAAATGCGTATTAACAGGTCACTCACAAAAAGAGATCCATATCTTTAGGAAAAAAAGGTCAATAGGTTGTCGACAAACATTAATCACAGAATGTTTGGCACTAAAAGCACATTTATTCCTATTACTGATAACCAAAATCTATTATATAATTGTCTTGGTTCCTTTAACGAAAGATTTGTTTTGTTTTTTGAAGAATGATGAATTGGCATTTTACAAAACATTCCATTGAATAAAGGTAAATTTATAATTACTGTTTGAATAAAGGTATTTCTATTCGAAATATCATTAATAAATCAAAGTTGTCAGGAAAACGGTTATTCGCCAAAACTCCAACTTGACCAATTTCGAAGGCTCAAATCATTAAGAAGAAAACTCTTTCTTTTAAGCAGAGCTAGAAAAATGTTTTGAAGCGAAATTAAAAAATAAGCAGTAACAAACCGATTTAAAAAGAAAAAAAAAGAAAAAGAAGTAACAAACAATTGGCGATTTGGTGAAAAAAATTGAGAAGTTAAAATAAAATTGTCAAAAGAATGTGAAGAGTTTTCAGCAGTTGCTTATCAAAGGTTTTAGGAGATTTTGAACCCTAAAAAAAAATTATCAAATTTAAAATTTGGGGAACTTAATGAGGGTTGAGATTTTATTTTTTTCAGACAAACATTATAACAAAGAACGGGAAGGGCCACTCCAATGAGGGACAAAAGAGGAGAGTAGTTAAGATGACTTCAGGCTGCAGGGCCCGAAGCCCTTCCCTCGGCGAGGACGTCAGAAGCGGACAGTGCTTTACTACCCTCCCGGGTCTTGGTGGAGGTGTCACCTCTCTGAATAGCTGATTAGCAAATGCCTTCAGCCCATCAAAAAACTTGATGTGCCAACGGCCTATGAATTCCGGCACAGAGGGGAGCTGGAGCTCATCATGCACTGTTCCTGGCTCTTTGGAGTGAAGTTCCTCGCACTATTCGCCGAAGGAGGGAATTCTGGAAACTGCAGCTTTTTCAGCATGGTCTTGAAGAGGTGTCGCAGGAGCGGTGTACCATAGAGGAGAGTCGAACGATTGTCATGAGTGCATTTAGGAGGACCACTAGAGGTGCATTGCGCTAGAAGGTGGGGTTCTCTACATATCGGACATACACATTTCCGGTCACAGTATTTCATTATGTGACCGTACTAAAAATAAAAAAATACTGAGGATAGAATACAAAACTAAATTAAAACAAATTACAGCACAAACAAATTTGTTTCTCTTCGTAACACATTTTCCGAAGAGATTGACCATTTATAAGGATATGACCATTTATACATACTAACTTGAGTGCCAATTATAAATCTTCTCCAGATCCTATCAAAAGCATTTTATATATGAAGAAATACTGGTAATACTTTTCTCTTATTATCAAAGACTTCTAGGATATCGGCTCTGGCCGTTGACAGACACACATCGCGTCCACGCTATCCCTGTATGTGGGAGGGTTTTGTTGTCCTATTCGATTGAAAATCAGCACAATCGAAGATATTGAGGCAAGAAAGAGATCTTGCATTATGTTTTTATCATATGAACAATAATTCTATATTAATATGCACATATATTTATTTATTTAATTTTTAAACAATTTTGAAGTTATATTGATCATATTTATATATTTTTCTAACTAATCGTTATTTCAGATTTCTACTTATTACATTTATACTTATATACATATTATATATATATATATATATATATATATATGTTTGTTTTTTTTATATTGATTCTTATGAATCCTCCATTCATAAAGATGAAAAGGTTTTGGTATCTATTGGTAGATTATTGATGAAATATGAGTTCAGACCAACAAAGGCCCGAGAGAATCGAACTAGGACAAACTGTATGTGTCCCAAGAGCGGGAGGCCCTGTTCAGGAAGCAGTGGTGGTCTCCGTGATAAAAAAAAAGTGCGTTAAGGTCGAGTGACAGGATGAGAAAGGGGTATTATTGGGCAAGACATTGTCAATTGAGGATGTCTCTCCAAGATTGCCTACAGTACCGCAGACAAATGAGTCGGAAAAAGAACAGGACAGACAAGATCCTCCTCCACAGACAATTGATAAAGTCTGTCCAGTCTGTTGGCTGACTTTTAAGGGTGATAGGGGTCTTGGAACCCATATAGCGAAGAAGCATCCCATTGAGGCAAACAACAAAAAATTAAGGGGCTTAAGTATTGTAAGTGATAATGAGGTCGGAGAGGGGGAGATAGGCCATATCAAAATAGAAATAGGCAAATGGTCGACTGTCTTTCAAGATATTATGAAATTTAAAAATTTTAACTTTGCGGATTTCGACAATTTGAATTTTCTTAAAAATATTACGGCCAAACTGCCGGACCCACAGCACCCTGCCATCAAATTCTATAAAATGAGGAAAAAAAATAATACCGAAATGGCCGACAAGAGTGCGGGGAAGGTGTCGAATCCGCAGAGAGCTAATAAGGCAGATAGTAACCGTCGGCAGGAGCAGTACTACTATGAATCAGAAACTAAGTGGTACTTAGTAATAGATAGAATTTAGGCTGATTTCCCATGAATCCCACCAAATACCTATACCGTTCGTCGTAACACATATGACGTTCTACCCATTTTGAGATTTGAGTGTTTTTGATACATTGAATCGGTCACTATTTACTGGTTGGACACTTATTTTGTCGCTAAGTCGAAAACTTGACGTCCTGGTCTACAGTATCCTTTAATAATACACCACTTATTCCAGTCGATACGCTGCTGCCTAGGACTGCATCTGGACGAACTACTAAATTGGAATCTCATACAATACTGAAAAGACAAGAAACCGCTCGTCGATTCTGACAATTACAAAACTTACAGGAATAGGTCTAAACTTTCAACTAATTACAAAAGACTCATTTGACTATAATACGGCCTATTTGAACTTACGGAGTTGAGCTTAGGAGTTTTATTAGACAGTTAAGGCCCACAATATTACTAAGTCAGCTCATAGATAACCATTCCCTCCTTGCCTACATATATACCCCCTCCTATTCCAATCAGAGTTAGTCTTAGTCTTAGCTTAGTAGTGTAGTTAGCTAGATTAGTTAGTTCACATCTTTAGTATTAGTGTGGCATTGTTAATTGTACTTTTATACCAAATAAAGTTGTTGTTTTTTTTAGTGTTCGTGGAGAAGAGAATTTGTTTGGCGTTCGAACAGGCGGTTCTCCAAGATAGAAGATTGAAGAAATATTCTAGTAGGCCAAGAAGACTCGAAGAAATATCCCTTGAGGTAACAGGGTTTGGGACTACTGGATAACAGATCTGATTGTAAGGCCACTATGAAGATCCGAAGAAATAGCCA
The DNA here is from genome assembly GCF_000696795.3 of Halyomorpha halys. Lineage (NCBI taxonomy): Eukaryota > Metazoa > Arthropoda > Insecta > Hemiptera > Pentatomidae > Halyomorpha > Halyomorpha halys. The sequence goes on from NW_027115547.1 coordinate 414,959, forward strand.
GTGGGTAACAGGATCGGGACTTACTTGGAGGTGTTTTTCAACACTTTGCGCCAGTACCAGAACATTTTTGGATTCCTTCTCCTCAAAATACCACATAGATTTTAGGTATTGTACAATTAATATATGTAAATTAGGTTTAATATAATTATAGCAATTCAGTTTAAATGGCTGAAAAAACAAATTAAGTGAAGATTTGTCAAACGATTCAGATACTAATAACGTTAATAGCGAAATCGTAGTTATTACCTCTGATAACAGTAACGATAATATTAATTTAGCACTTTGGCACAAAGCTATTATATGACAAAGGAAGGTTATGGCCATTTGCCATATTATAATGGTGACCCTACACAAATAACTGCCTTCATAAAACCCTTAGAAATTATATATAATAATCTATGTAATGATTTAATTTCCAATAAGCTCAGAATGAAAATAAACTTGTACAAATCGCATCATTCCGACTCATGGGTGATGGCCAACAACTATGCATGTATGAAAACCTTTTATCAATTAATGATCTAAGAATGCAGTTAATTAATAACTTATATACTAATTAGACTCACGGACTACTTCACATTTACAACATGAACTTTCACAAATTTGTATGTATAAAAATGAATATCCTATTGAATACATTAATAGAATATTACCGTACCAAACTTTAATTCAAAATAGGATTATGATTGATCCGGACATGGAGGATAAGGAACAAGAGGTTAGATCTAAAAAAAAAACAGATAATTGATCATGTACTCAGAAATTTATCACCTAGACTTAAAGATTCCCTTAACCACATTCTAATACGTGACTTAATTGATATGAAGAACTGTCTTAACAATAATTGCCGAATCACAATGGACGATTTATATCCACAAGGCCAAAGATAAGATCACAACGGACCTACACATAAAAATCACAACAACGGTCCTCCTAGACCCAATAACTACCATCAAAATTATAATCATTACTCTCCAAATTTTAGAACTAATTATAACAAAAACAGATACCAAAACTACAGACCACCCTATGACGACCAAAACAGATTCCAAGAACACAAACAAAATTACACTGATCGACAAAAATATAATAATTATGAACAACGTAGACACAACCCTAATTCACAAAATCAACCACAACATTCTAATTGGCAATAGCCTAGATAACCTTTTTCTTCACAACCATTCAATCCCCGTTCCCAAAACCATGTGCCCACGAGTACAGTTCCAAATAATAGTGTTCATCATATGGAAGATGAAAATGAACAATTAAAACAAAAAGTTGCAGAGTTAAAAAAAAAAACACTAAACAATTTTTTATGCTCAGACAGGCCAGCTCCTGGCCGCGACGTACCCTGAAACTCATAAATTGGTGGACAAAATTCAAAGACAAATTAGGCAAAGACTGGCTAGTTGACACTGGATCAGAAATAAATTATATTAATCCTAATTCCGTACCAAAAGGAATTGAAATTTTTTCAGAAAAGTTCATTCTGACTACTACCGGCAGCAAAATCGGAAATGGTTATATACTATTAGACCTAGCCCCGCGTTTAGGACTATACCATGAACTATTAGTTAGGTTTAAGATATTTCATTTTAGTGAGAAGTATGATTTATTACAAGGTGAAGAAGGAATGGAAGAATCAACTAATCAAATTTATATTGATAAAAATAAAAAATATTTAAAAATACATAATGTTACAATTAAAGATGGTTAGATAGTGGATTTTAAATTAACTTTAAATTTAATAGGTAATGAAGTGGAACAAAAAAAGGTATTTTGAATAATAATAATTTTAATTTAAGAAGCGATCAGAAAGAGTTATCTAAAGTAATAAGGTATGAACACATTAATGATTAAATAAAAGAAAAATTGTTTAACATATTAATGAAATATCCTGAGATAATAAAAACAGAAGATGAAGCTATACGAAGCACTGATTTATTAAAACATTCAATTCGTCTAAAGACTGACAAACCCATATTTACGAGAAATTATAGATTCTCACAGCATTTTCAAAATAATGTAAATTCTGAGATTGAAAAGTTATTAAAGAATGGAATCATTCGGGAAAGCTATTCCCCTTATAACAGTCTTCTTATTTCCTAATCAAATTAGAATTAAAATGGATTGTGGAAAAGAATATCAAAATAGTCCTATTCAAAATTTCTTGGAAAGCTTAGGAATTGAACCTTATAACACTACTCCCAATCATTCTAATGCCTTAGGATTATTAATTAAAGCGCAATCCACTTTGAGAGAAATTTTGAGATCCGTCAAAGAAGAACGACAAAATTCCAAATTAGAAATAAATCTAAAGCTTTCAGTAATAACTTTTAACAACACACTAAATCAAAACATAAAATTAACACCTAATGAAATAACATACGGACTTGTAAATGACCCCAACAAACAAGAATCTATAATTAAAGAACAACTTGTAAATAGATACGATGAAGAATTAGAATTAATATACAAAACACATTAAAACCAATAGAAAAGGAAAAGGAAAAAAGAACAAACAAATTAAACATAAATAGAGAAAATCCTGACGTTGAAGATAACCCGTATGTCAAGGTTTGAACTAGAAACAAAAATGAAAACCCCCTACAAACCCTTCACAAATTTCAGGATAAAAATAAGACTGTTAAAGTACATACTGACAACATACAAAGACGAAGAAAAACTAAGAAAAAACAATTATTTGTTTCAGATGACGGAAACATGGAAATTGATATTTCTAATAATAATTCTGATACGGATGGTTACTCTACAGTATAAAATAACAGACCTGGGACATTCTTCAGGCTTAGTTAAATTTAAATTACGTGACGCTAATATTAATAATAAATATAGAACTATTGTATATATGTATGTATAGTTGACCGTAAAAATTGATATATAGGGAGATGGTCAGGGTTGCGGTCAATAGTGAAACAAAATTATCAATGGTATCTTAACATAGTTTCATTTTGTATCTTTTTAGCCCTGATGAAGCCCTGCAAAGTGGGGCGAAACGTTGGAAAATAAATAGTTGTAAACTATTTATATATATAGGAAGATGGTCAGGGTTAACCCTGACCATCTTCCTATATATCAATTTTTACGGTCAACTATAAATACATATATGTAAACTATTTTTGTTTCACTATTGACCGCAACCCTGACCATATCCCTATATATATAGAACTATTGTTCATTATCTAAATTTTACATCTTTAACACTAAATCAAATGACCCATTTTGAACTTTTCCATTGAAAATGCACGTATAATTTTATTGCGTTTGAACATTTGACTTCATGAATTTTTCTAAGTAATTAATGTACAGTTATAAAAATATTTTTGTTTTGTTTATTCTGAGTAATCCTTGTTGTATACCGATATCTACC
>NW_027115547.1:419027-422081 GCF_000696795.3 Halyomorpha halys
ATGAAACATAAAGTCGGGTCATTTGACCCGCTATGGTAGAAATAGGTATATATTAAGTCTTGGTATGATTAGTGTTAATAGAGGAAATAGAAACAGTAGAGAAATAATTAAAACATTTTAAAATATCTTCTATGAATAATATGTACAATATAATTAGTAAACAGTTAATTACAAAAAACAGTTAATTATAAAAAACAGTTTTTTTTTTTAGTGTTCGTGGAGAAGAGAATTTATTTATTTGACTAAACCTTCGAATCCCTCTCGTATCCAATCCTCACGATAAAAAATCCTTAATGATCTCTAGATTAGATTGTCACAAATAAATTTATCTATCAATGTTCCATATGTTGCCAATTTGACCAGAACCAGATACCAATGTTAAACTTTTTAACCACCAACCCATTTCTTTCTAGCCAGTCTTCTCCTTCATTACCGCATAATTCTCCAAGGCGTCTGAGAAGAATATGGCCTCGAGAAATTATGCTCTAGAAAAGTAATTGGAGTACTATCAATGGTATTTTTTTTTTTTCCGAACCCTCTAAAACAGAAATAAAAAATGAATTAGTAAGTGCATTACTGTGAAAAAGAAAAGTAATTCGTGTTGTGTCTTACCTTTTACTACCTTTGGTATTTTAAGGTTACATGTTATGTTTAATATCATATATGATATTAAATATAACAGGTAACCTAGATTGGGTAGATTCTCCACATGTCTATATCATATGGTCAGTTATTTTCTTCTGCTCCTTCATATCCTGCTATCTCGATAAACTTCTGAGATAAGTTTCTAACGCTTGTTCATGGTCTAACGCTTTGCTGTCGCTTCGATTTTGATTTAACTCAGAGGATCAATGAGAAACTAAACAGATATCCCATCCTGATTGAATTTTATGAATAGTCTAACAGGTTTTTTTTTTTTTAAATCTATTTATTGATATTTACAACTGTATTAAAAATCTATACAGTAAGTCAATCGACGTGAGTTTACAATGGCATAAATAACGGATAGCCTGGTGCCTAAAGTAATCCGTATTAAAAATATCCGTTTTTTTTTTTTTAATATTTCAAATTAAATTTTTATGTCTGGCTAGTGCTTCGTCTTTAGGAGATTAATTTGTTTATCTAATAACTTCTCTTAAACTTAACAATAACTTGCTCGATCATTAAAAATTATAGTATCAATTCAGTTTAGTTTGCCTACCTGTATGTATGTAATGGTTTCTTAGCATGTGCCCCAACTGATTATCAATTAGGCTATCCAATTATTCATCTAGTAAATATTTCCCCACAATTTGAGCCAAAAATATTTAATTATTCTTAATTTTTTTTGCATCCTTCATTAAATCCATTGTCATATGCAATGTATAAGTATAATTATGTGCTCATATATAAAAATGATGAGTTGGGTTGTTTAAATAATTACATTGACTACCAGTTTGAATATGAAAGATTACGTTCACATTAAATTGATTGCGAGTATGTCTGTATTTTTTTTCATCATAGTAGGAAGGTAAGGGAAAAAAATGTTTGGAAAGGTGGTAGTTCACAAATAATATCCCAGAGTGGTAAGATGAAATAATCCAGCGAAACCAATAAAAACATAAATTGTAATTAAATATTACTGTTTAGACAAATTTATTGTTTTTTTGAATTACACACCGCCATGGTTGCCGTGGGGCACTCTAATCTAATCTAATCTACGATTGGCCGATGGCTCAAATTATTCAACAAGACACCGTGATATGTTTTTGAAATAATTCGAGCTCAAGATACTGAAAATGTTCTATCCAATTCGAGTAAACGAATTCTATATGTGCATTGACGAATTTCCATTGGAGACCATATGTGCTTATAAAACAATATTTTGAGCTAAATACTTTCATAAGTTTAATTATACAAATTATGCAGTGAAATTGCAAGAATTTTTAACACAATTCGAGATCAAAAAATTATTTAATCTCTCCATTTGTGAATAGGTAATATTATTTTAAGCGACATTATTCAGTGCTGCGTGTTCCCACAAAAGGTAGTCCTGTAAAATAAAAAATAGCCCTGGTAAAACACTCGTTCGTGTTTGGTTCATAAAAGCTATATATTTACCGTAAAACTGAAGTGATGTTTTCCAGTGGCGTAGTTTAATTACTAATTACGTGAACAGTTACTTAAGGATAGTCATAAAGTTTGCAGCTTAACCAATTGACCAATGATGGTTAATGAATTAACCAGTTAAATAAACTTTCTTGATAATAATATGTTGTTTGAGTAAATTAAAGAGGAAAAGGAAACCAAAAAATGCCAGAGTTTTCCCATGGATAAACTAGTTTGTATTTTAATTGTAAATATTTGAAAAAAACTGGAAACTTATTATGGAAAATAACTAATTATTTAACTAAAACTGACAACGGAAATAATTCTATCTAATAATCCTATCCATCTTAAGGGACTTGTGCAGATATTGTTGAGTTTTTAGTGAAATTGTAGTCAATGAATATTCAAACTTGGACTTGTCGGGTGTATTCACTACACATTTCAGCCCCTTGCATTTATTTCCATACATTGTCACTTGTCAGTATACAGAAAGTTCAGTGTATTTGTACGTGTAAACACAAAGAGAGTAAGTTAGAATCAGAATTCTTGAATTTTTTAAGGGTTTGGAATATTAATATACATCAATTTATTTCTGATATTTTTTTTATTCAGATTTGTTTTAAACATTAAATTAAATTGTGAGATAGACAGTCCTAACAAAATTTGTCAACTTTACGTAGACCAGTCACTTATTAGAGGTACCCAACAAAAAATCACTACAATATCCTTATCCAAGAATAAGGATAATGTAGTTATGAATTATGATGACTTTAATTTAATCTTTTATGGAATCTTGGGCAACAATGGAGTGACTAAGTGCAAATTGATGTTTTTCATATGTGAAGTCAGTGTGATTTAACAATATTTCATATAAAAGCAGTCTAGTTGTAATCAAATATAATTCAGAAGCAATATCAGATTTATAGAACCAGAATTCCAGAACCTATATTTTGAATAGTGTTCATA
>NW_027115547.1:422191-423820 GCF_000696795.3 Halyomorpha halys
TATATATAATTCAAATTATTTCTCAAAGTGCTTAGTAACATATTTGGATTATATTAGACAATAGCAAACCCGAGGTCAATAGAAATAACAGTAAATAACGAGTGAGCCACCAGATAGTGTAAAACAGATCTGCTGGTTTATCACACACCATAGAAAAGGAGTTGTGGTTGTGTCAAAGTTTGTGTTTGCTTTAGTAATTGACAGATTTGTTTATGTGTTAAAGTTGTAGACCCTCCTATCAAATGGGTACCCACATAAACTAGTCTGCCAATTACAAAAGCAAACACTAACAATGACACAACCACAACTCCATGAAACCAACAGTAAAAGATATTACACAATCCCTTATATACCCACACTTTCAGAGAGAATATAAACTCAAAAGAATAAACAAAAAACGATTATGCAATTACATACAAAAACAAGGCCGTTTTATCTAAACTTTACACCAATACAAAATATTAAAATAAAATAGAACTAAAATCTAATGTAGTGTATGAAATTCGCTAGGAGGAAAACTGGGGGTAATCCTATTTTGGAACTTCAGAACAGTATCTAAAAAAGAAGAGTGTTTCAATACAAATATAGTTGCATCTCTATAACAAACAACCCCAACAAACCTCACCAAATAGATCTCACTACACATACTAGACAAACATGAAATGAATTTAAATTAGATAAACATCGGGAAAAAAACAACTTCAAGCGAAATTTAAAAGAAATGATTAAAATAGAAAAACACAAGTATCAAACCATCAATAAAAAATCAGATGTACCAAATTCAAATTCATGTTATTCTAACCTAATAAATACATAAAGACACAATTAACAACATTAATTGAAGCAGACAGAATATAAACAACACACAGACTACCTGCTGAGAAATAAACATACCCAAAACAAAAAAACCCGTTACATGTGGGGAAATCTAAACAAACCTTACCTTCATTTCAAAACCGATTCAGTTCTTCCATAAACTTGATGATGATAGGAACATAGTGTAGAACACACTGCAATTGAGAATTGTAAGTAATGTTTGTATTAAACCATATTTTGATTGTAATTTTTATTAGTTAAAGATTGGACTATGTACTTGTAGATTTGTGACAATTATTTGAAGAGAATGATTGTTCTTAAAACACTATTTTTTTCATTGTAGGGCATGAATATGCTAACAATAAAGTTACGAAACCTTGCCAAAACAAAGTTGTATTGTTGACTGATTCTCAAGAAGCTATAATTAAATATATATATATAACTTACGAGCACATGGACTGAAAGATTTAGAAGAATGATACTGCTTTATTATCTCTCTGGATTAGAGTTGTATACGGGCCTTGTCCAACTATAACTTCCCCCTACCAGCTCATGAACATGCCTCATAAAATCCAAAAAGATAACCGCAAAAAAACTAAAGACAAACTAAAATATACAAAAAAAACGAAAACTAAAAAATAACATTCATAAAATAAAATTAAAACATGAACTATTTTAAAACTTGTCACTCCGTTCTTCTTACCACAAAACGAAACACTAACGTTAAAACTTTTGAGTAGAGGGAATATGGGGGAGCTGGGACACCGATTTGGGCAGCCAATCAGAAGCCAGCATTTTGATGACGTCACACAT
>NW_027115548.1:0-1734 GCF_000696795.3 Halyomorpha halys
ATTCTGGATCTTATATTATTCTTTGAAAATTAATGCCAATAATTGTACTGAGTGTCCTAACAGTACTGAAGAAATCAGTGGAATAGGTTTAGTTGATTTTAGATCAATTATTGCAATTTTATATTAAAAAATATATAAATACTTGTCATTAATTAGTTCATTTGATTTCAATACGTTTTTAAATTTTAAGATAGAAATACTGATTGTTCCATTAGTTTTTAAGGCTATCTTAGCATTAGAAAAAGATTGACAATTCAGGTTACAAAATTTGTTATCACATTTTCATTTAAAATTTAAATTATATTATATAAAAAGTAATATCGAAAAGCACCCGAATGTAATATAACTAGGAAATACTATGGATGGAAAACAACCTGGAATTCTAACGAAAATATTTTGTGATGTCACAATTTTCAAAGCACCTCTTTTTCCGCCTCAGGTATTGTATAAATAAAGAGTAGCATTATGCATGCAAATAAAGAGGGGTAAAGGGATTTTTTTTTTAAGAAGGGGCTGTCATCGCTGATTTTGATTTGGACCATGATCGATAATGAGGGAGGGTCCTGATATAAAATAAATCCACGAAAAATGAATGCCCCTAGAAACCCAAACGAATGACATAACACAACTGGCGTGCTACATTATAGCACTAACCTTATACAATTAATAGGCATTCATCCTCGTTATTCATGTTGTTATTATTTAACATTCATAATAATCGTACATTAAATTAGTATAGTGATGCGGGCTATTGACGGATAAGACGGAAGTAGCATCTCGACTCAGTTAAGCCTGTCCCACGACTTAAATGTTATCTATGACCAGGCCAGAAGACAGTGACATCGACAAAAAGAAAGATAGGAAGATAAAAAGAGTTAATAGAGACAATGAGATGGGGAGAAAGAAATGAGGAAGAGAGGCAAAGAGAAGCACTGGGCTACGAAATAAGAATTTAATGAAAACGCGGTAATAACAATTTACAATAATTAGAGAAATATTCTAAGCGACCGAAGGTAGGAGCTTAAACCTAGATTAATTGACGTTTTCCTATTACATATTAATTTACTTCCTGAAATATTAATTTACGTTAGAGTAGTAATAATATAAATAGCATGCAAATATCTTTTTTTGGTTGATAAAATTCTAGCAGCAAGTAAAGCTTTCAACAACGCCTCATCCGATTAATCAGCATTAAACAAAGAAATAAATAAAGAGCAAAAAAGCACTTATTAAAAAAAAAACAAAAAAAAAACTACAATATATGTGATATTTTTGGTATTAAAACCAAATTTTTAAATGAGTGCTTTCTATTGGTATTAAAAACAAAAAAATAGATTACCATAAACACTTAAATAGAATTAAATATCTAAAGAGACTTTTATTTTAAATTGGTCTAATAACTTGATCATAATGTATCGTAAAATATAGTATCTGATATTTATTTTCAAATGAACATTTAGGATTTAACCGATTTTTTAGTTGTAATTCACATATAATAGAAAGATTTTTTAGGTTTATTGTAGAGGCTCTGCCGCTTAATTGGCCATGAGATCAACAATACAAGTGTGGAAGAAGTTAGCTTGTAAATGTTTCTTAAATTTAATAATGTATTTACTTATATTATAAATGAAATACATTAAGAAAACAAAGTAGAACAGTATTTAAGCTCACATTAAGGTAATTTATAAATGAAAACTTTAATCTATAATAAACTTAAACTTGTAACATTTTGGT
>NW_027115548.1:3009-4685 GCF_000696795.3 Halyomorpha halys
CTACATTATTATTAGTAACAGCAATAAACGAGGATTAAATAACATATTTGCTTATAAATAACTACTTAATTAATCTAAAAATTATAGAACGTTCAAATAATAAGATATTGGCGACAATTAAGTCGCATTCTATCAAATTTACATATTTACATTACATACACTTTTTATAAATGAAAATATTTTTGAGAAAATAAAATTTTATATTGGATAGTAAATCAGTTTATTTTAAAAAATTAAATTTTCTGCTGTAAAATAGGAGTTGAAAAACACAACTTTCAATAAAAATAGTATTCCTTTGCATGTAGTACCACCATAATTATTTTATAAAAGTGAATACATTGTATTTCGATATGATGCTTCTCAATTTCTGAAAAAAAAAAAAGTTGTTTCCCAAAATTATGGTTCTAATTATGATAAATATACAATAAGCGATATTTTTCCAGTGAAATGCGTCTCAGATGCTTCTTAATATTTAATACCTGACAAGACTGTAGAAATCTTCATTGGATTTAAAAATATTTTGTGTTAAAATAAAAAAATAATAAATTCGTTACAGAATTTTATGAGCACAAGCGAATTACAGTTTCAGAATCATAGACTAAAACCACAATTATAAAAAAGTGAATTTAGCATTAATTTGAAAACTAATTGTTATTGTTACTAAGTATATTAGATAAACGCGATTGAAACCTTATTTACAGGATTATTTTATTTTCTACCTTTGCTTTGCCTTCCAGATAAGCGCAGTTTTACATAATAGAGTCATATCCGGACCAGTTTCAAAGCCCCCGCTCACGTGAGAGCTTAGCCTTTTTTAAATGCAATAAAACCGCAGGGCCTGAATTTTAGAGTTTTTGCCAACTGATACCACAGCTTTCGCGTGAAAGAGAAAAATTAACCCAATTTGCATGATTGCTCTATGTTTTGGCTGGGTCAAGGACTAAACAGATGAATGTTGAAATCTAAAAAAATAATTAATTGATCTAGCTTTCTGTAAATTTACCAATTTAAGTTTGTCATTTTTGCATCACAACAGGTTCATCTTCTATGTATTTATCAAGTATGCTATTATTTCATCTTTTTTCCATAGATGCTCTAATATTGCTGTCAATCTTTTTTTCAAGACAGATAACTGAATTTGTACTATTTTTAAGCCAAAATTCTCATCCCTTTGTCATTTTTTTAATAGCCGACAAAGAAATATGATGTAAGGGTTTCTACTTAAACACTGGGTTCAATAACAAGTATTTTATTAATATTATTATGTTTTTTTTTTAAACTTAGTATGATTTTGTCGAAATAGAGAAAAAAAACTTTTCCTTTTCTCACTCCCTTATGTGTTATTAATTTACTGATTAATAATTAACAAGAAAATGAAAGACCTCTGCAGATGACATTTGGAAGTCTACGTGCTAGTAGACCTACAAAAAATAAAATGATTTTAGTGTTAACAACGCCAAAACAGCAACATTTTATTAAATGAAATTCTTACGTTCAAAATGTTTTAGGAGAATTATTGTAATATCGATAATTTTCGTGATTTTGTCTTGTTTTTAAATACTGGACTAATCAACATACTATAAATTTGAGAAATATATAATAATGCAGAGTAAAATTCGAAGGAAGTTTAATTTAGTGTTAAAAATTTATTTATTGATAAGTGTTATTACAATCTG
>NW_027115548.1:6025-6503 GCF_000696795.3 Halyomorpha halys
TTTAGTATTAATGTGATCAGTTATCACTATTACCTATTGCCCAACAATGCCAGATTGTAATATTTATCAATAAATAAAGTAATATTTTGAGAAAAAAAAAAGTCGTGCACCGCGGTTTCACAGGAGTAAACTTTGGATTATTCATTTGTGTTTTAAGCACATTTATGACCAATCTCATCATATGCGTATGATGATTTACAGGAGTAATATGACCAAGTGAATAAGTTTCAGTGAATAACATCAGAAATTTATGTGGAAATGCAAAAGCACCATGTGACAAGACCAGTTATAAAGACGGTTTTAATCGCTGAAAAAAATTCAATATTCAATTATTTATTACAGCCTGTTTCTGATCACGGTAAACTGATTTCAGAAAACAATGACCAATAAACATAATAAATAAATAGTATTAACCCATAATTAAATGGTTATTAACCCTTTAAAATACAAAACCAACTGATAAATAAATATAATAAAA
>NW_027115549.1:0-910 GCF_000696795.3 Halyomorpha halys
ATATATAAGTTATATAGCCTTAGGCAACTGATATTTCAGTGTTAGGTGATCGAGTGGACCAGCAGATCTAAGATGTATATGATAGAGTTACGGAACACAATAAAAGTCTTTCATTGAGTAACAAGCGAGTTAGTCATTTCTATCTCCCTTTTCTCTTTTTCGGTCTTTGAGCACACAAATGCCACAAATGCCGAAACCCGGGAACTTTATATACTAGAGTATATTTTTCTTTTAAGAAGAATTTATTTGTTGTTGTTATATTGTCATCTTCAAATTTTTTTTCCACTTTCTTTTTTTTTTTTAAATAATGGCTGCTAATGGCAGCGGTATCATTAGACAAGCAGTCTTGAACCTCGAAGCTTTAAATCAAAAGGGGGTCGAGAACATACCTCCCACAGAGGGGAATCCTCCACCCCCATAGTTTCCTCCACTACCAGTCTCTCTTACAGTAGCACACGCGACAACAATGGGGTGGCTCAAAGTACGCACTGCGACCGTGTAAGACTTGAGGAATCACCCTGAGTGGCCCTTGTGAGGTAAAGGGGGAGGAAGAAATAGGATTGATTGTATTGAGGTATGGGGATTTAGTAAGGCTATCTTTGATACGAAAGGAAATGAAGGACTTGGATGTGATATGGCACCTAAACAAACCAGCACACCCCAAAGGTAAAGGAGACGAAGTCACAGTCATTCTGTGCACTTTGCTACTATTTTCTTTAATTATAGAGATGTACCGAAATATTATGTTCTATTTGTTTTTTATGTATAAAGTCATGATTTAATTTTTGTTTTGCTATACTTTTAGTTTGTAATAGAGTTTATGATAACTATTGATCATTTGTTTTGTTTATTATAAGTTAAGTATCGGCGAAAGTCAAATGTCAAAAAAAGAGAAGAAGGAATAAGATGT
>NW_027115549.1:6177-14690 GCF_000696795.3 Halyomorpha halys
ATCTAAAGTTCCCGGGTTTCGGCACCAGTTAAGTATCGGCGAAAGTCAAATGTCAAAAAAAGAGAAGAAGGAATAAGATGTACACGTGTGAACAGCTGTAACATACTATATTTATTGGGTTCGGTACATCTCTTTATATACATGCGATCAGCTGATCTCCTCAGTCAGCTGACATAGAAGTAACAGCTGACTAAGGCTGTAACTTATATAAGAGAATATACTTTATTGTAAACAATTCTTCTTTAATATCTTTTTTTTATATTATATTGTTGGATAAGTTGTAGCCCCATCTTAAGGCACTCCGAGTGCTAGGCTACACCATGTTTTTAAAAAAAAATTGTCCCAAAAAAATTAAATGGTCCCACCAAATAATTTTGTATGTTTATTAAAGTTAAAAAAAAAAAAGGTGTATATTGGCAAACGTGGCACACGCAATCCTAACGTACTGCACCATTCATCGCCGAACACCGTATGGCAGCCTTGCCAGGAAGGGAGAACAAAAAAAAAAATGTTAGTGGGGAAGTTACAGCTGTTATATTGTCAGCTGTGAATGTGAACCGAGTACCTGATCAGCTGTTCACGACTTATTGTATTGAATATTAAGTTGTCTTGCCTTGATCATTGGTGTGGCAGGTGAGGAGGAATATAGGGAAGGCTAGAACCTATTGGCGCTTGTCCTTCCTTTGCTTCTCCTGAGGGGGGTGGCTGCTCTTTGGCGAATAGACCGGCGCACTCCATAGGGTCACTCAAACAATATCGTATCTCAGCCGCCAATTATTTGCTTCCAATTTGGTGATCGTGTTGCTTGGCACCTTAAATATTGCTCTTAGGTGTTCTGGATCGCCTTTCGCACCCACAAACTGCCTCTGTTCAGTACCTACCAGGTCCTCGTTCTGGTACTCGAGAAGCTGGACCAATCTGCCGGGTTGGATCACCTCGGCTCCCAAACCAATAAAAATTTTAGTGGGCCATGGAGCCTCAGCGGACCGCCTCACCACAATACTACGGTCTGTGGGAGGTACTCATTCGATAAACCAGTCTTTCGTCTCCTCATTAGAACATGTGTGGAGAAACCATCTTGGATCCGCCTGAGACCAGATCGAACGCTTTATATCTTTGTAAATACCATTTTACTGTGATTTCTATTATTATTATGTAGAATTGTACTTTGAAGTCTGAAAAGGTGGTGCTTTTGTTAACGTTCTTTGTTCTAATAGTTTTGTTTAGTTCGTATATACTTTTTATTTCATTTTTTTAGTTTACGAGTGTTTTTTGTGGGGTAGTCAGAGGATTGGGAGGGCTCCAGGACTTGAAGCCTTGGACGCTACAATCTTTAGGAACAGTGCCCCATGTATCGAGGAGGAGCTGTTGGATATCTTCAACGAGTGCTTGGATAAGGGGTACTTTCCGAGCAAATGGAGAATTACAGACTTGGACGCTGCAATCCTCAGGAACCTTCTCAAATCTTCACGAGGAGAATTGCAGACTTGAAATTGCTCTATAAAGGGGGAGACAAAAAATAAGGAATCGCCAAAGGCCTATTGGCCCATATGCCTCCTCCCTGTTATCAGCAAGGTCCTGGAGCATATGATAGTGAATAGCCTCAGACCAGTCCTCAATGCTGCGTGTCACCCATGGCAATACGGCTCGACCCGTGCCAAGAGAACAACAGATGCGGTGCTGAGAGTGCGTGAGAATGTAGAAGGGAGGGCGGAGCAATATGTCTTGATGACATATCCTCCGCCTTCGATAGTGTTTGGTAGCCGTTGCAGGAGTTCGACACCCCCAGCAACTTATACTCCCTCGTGAGTGGTTACCTTAGTAACAGGAGTGTGAAGTTCAGGGATAGCTATTGGAATGTGAAGATCAGAGGCGAGGTCGAGAGAGGCTGCCCGCAGAGTTCGGTTCTCGGCCCGGCCCTGTGGAAGCTGGTGTTCGATGAGTTACTAGAAAATAAAGGGTTCCCTGCCACGGCCTACGTTGACGACCTGGTAGTCATCGTGGCCCGAAATAGCAGAGCGAGATTGAAGAACAAAGCGGAGAGATGTGCCAGTCTGGTTGGAGAGTGGTGCGAGAAGAGAAGGTTAAGTATGGCCCCAGCTAAGACTCAGGCCATACTCCTAAAAGGCTTCACGGACGGGGCTCACCCTATCACTCTGGACATACAGGGAGAGATGTTGATGCCGGGTGAGGAGGTGACATACCTCGGAATGAAGACGAGGAGAGGCTTCGACGCCACCCCTTACTTGGTATACCTGAGGGATAGGGTGACTCTGTTACTTAACGTGCTGAGCAGTATAGGGGGTGCTTTCTGGGGCCTCAGGAATCCCGCTACGATGACTATTTACAATGGAGTGGTCTTGGATATCCTGAGGTACGCAACCCCTGCGTGGAGTCGAACCCTCACACGGAGCAGAAGAAGATACTGGCCACTACGCTACGACTGGCTCTTCTAACGGTCACGAAGGCGAATAGGACGGTGTCGCATGAGGTGGTGCAGGTGCTGGCCGGAGCAATGCCCCTGGACCTCATCCTCAAGGAGGATGCTACGAAGTATGATGTGAAGAGGCAGGGGCAGGGAGTGCTACCGGAAGAACTCCGGGAGAGGATCGGTGAGACCCCGAACCTATAGAAGAAGTTTCTGCGGGATGAGTATATCGAGGAGTGGAATGGACGGTGGCGGACTAGTGAAAAGGGTGCGACACTAAGGAAATTCTTCCCCGCCGTCCACTCAAGGTTGAGAACAGATTGGGTCATCCCAGACTATTGGGTCTCGCAGATCCTGTCCTCTCCTGATGGAGGAGGAGAACTACCCGTACTTCAGGGAATTCATCTACGGGTGGGGGGAAGTGGTTGAGCCAGCGCACTTTTGCACTTGAGAAGGCCCGGGGTCGGCGAGCCACCGATGGAATATGAAGATGACAGCGAAGAAGAAGGATGAGACCAGGAGGGCTGGACTAGGTTGCTTACTAGGAGGTGACAATCGGACGTATACGGACCAGGCGTGTTGGACGTACCGGACGGATGCTGCTGGATAAGGTGTAGCCCCAGCTTAAGGCACTTCGAGTGCTGGGCTACACCTTGTTTTAAAAAAAAAATTGTCCCCAAAAAATTAAATGGTCCCACCAAATAATTTTGTGTGTTTATTGAAATAAATTAAAAAAAAAAAGATGTATATTGGCAACAGTGGCATTCATCGCAATTCACGCAATTCACACTATCCCTCAGGCATATCACGTAAGGGGTGGCGGCGAAGCTAATCCTCATTCCGAGGTATGTCAACATTTCTCCCTGTATGTCCAGAGTGATAGGGTGAATAGGATAGGGGGGCCCTGTCCGTGAAGCCTTTTAGGAGTATGGACTGAGTCTTACCTGCGGCCATACTCAACCTTCTCTTCTCGCACCACACTCCAACCAGACTGGCACATCTTTCCGCTTCGTTCTTCATTCTGGCTCTGCCATTTCGGGCCACGATTACTGCCAGGTCGTCGACGTAGGCCGTGGCAAGGAACCCTCTATCTTCTAGTAACTCATCGAACACCAGCTTCCACAGGGCCGGGCCGAGAACCGAACTCTGCGGGAGCCTCTCCCTGCAACGGCTGGAGTGCGCGCGGCCACCAAACACTATCAAAGGCGGAGGATATGTCGAAAAGAGTATCATCAAGATATATTTCTCCGCCCTCCCTTCTACATCCTCACGCACTCTCAGCAGCGCATCTGTTGTTCCTTTTCCACGGGTCGAACCGTATTGCCGTGGGTGACACGCAGCACTGAGGACTGGTCTGAGGCTATACACTATCATATGCTCCAGGACCTTGCTGATAACAGGGAGGAGGCAAATGGGCCGATATACCTTTGGCCATTCCTTACCCCTGCCTCCCCCTTTATTGAGCAATTTCAAGTCTGCAATTCTCCTCGTGAAGATTTGAGAAGGTTCCTGAGGATTGCAGCGTCCAAGACTTCAAGACCCGGAGCACTCCCAATCCTCTGACTTCCCCACGAACAACATTCGTAAACTAAAAAAATAAATAAAAAGTATATAAGAACTAAAAAAAACTATAAGAACAAAGAACTTTAACAAAAGCACCACCTTATTAGACTTCAACGTATAATTTTACATAATAATAATAGAAACCACAGTAAAATGGTATTTACAAAGATACATAAGATATAACAAAAACACCTACAAATTACAATTAAATTGAATTGAATATAAATAAGGTCCTTTACCTAACATAACACTATTTTTACCGTTTCTATTATGGCGTAGGGAGTTGACGGCCCCATCGCCTGGTCATTGTACCGCAATCAGCCACTGGCCGTTCATGTTGGGGGAACATACGTTCTGACATACACACAGTACACTATAACAGCACACAACAACACCAAGGTCATGTACAGTTCACACCCTAGGATTACCTTTCCTAGGAAGCCACCCCGGAGGGGAAGTAGGTCTGGATATAAAGGGGATTATATCTCCACTGGACACCTAGTGCCAGGCGAGGTTCACGCCGGTCCAGGTTAGGAGCATAGTACAAGTCTGCACCCAGCAAAATACATTACACACAAAGGTCTACACAGCCGTCTCACTTGGCTGTGACTGGGGTGACCAGACCAGTGAAAGCTATCGAACCGATTGGGAGGGGGACGAAGGGGAGGCAATGTCTTCCACGCCCCTCTCTCGGCGCGGGGAGGGCAAGGCGCCCATCTCAAGAGTTGGCGCTCTCCTCAAGTCCGTGCTAAAAGGCAGTGACCAGTGGACACCCTACCTGTCGACACCCGTTGGCAGGAGAAGAAGATGGTGAAATCTATTAGGGAGTCAACAGGAGGACCCGCGACCCTGTCGATGGACCTTCTACTCATCGGAAAGTGCAGGAAGGTAAGCCTAAGACTTATAAAGAAGTGGCGCAGAGAACTCTCCAGGTAATTATTTTGGGTACCAAAAAGGGTCCCTCCATTACACAGGAGGAAGCCCTACTTATTCGAATGCTCTTCATCTCTGAGATTGAGATGAGGATGAATGAGCCACGTCCAAGGAGGGGACCACTGGCGTTCGTTCCGGTCTCCAGGCGGATCCAGGATGGTTTCTCCTCACATGTTCTAATGAGGAGACGAAAGACTGGCTTATCGAATGGGTACCTATTTAAGGTGCCCAGCAACAGGATCACCTGATTGGAAGCAAATAACTGGCGGCTGAGATACGAGATTGTTTAAGTGACCCTATGGAGTGCGCCGGTCTATTCGACAAATAGAAGCCACCCCCCTCAGGAGGAGCAAAGGAAGGACAAGCGCCAATAGGTTCTAGCCTTTCCTATATTCCTCCACATCTGCCACACCAATGATCAAGGCAAGACAACTTAATATTCAACACAATAAGTCGGCTACTGCCCCATTAGCTAAGTTACTTTCGGGGGTCAAATCGACCCTCGTGCTCAGTCAAGAGCCATATTGTTATTGAGGTACTATTAGAGGATTAAGGGGTATAGGCGGAAGGATAATCCGCCCAACCCCATGTGAAGACAACCCGAGGATTTCCATCTGGGTCTCCAAGGACCTACAGGTGCTGCCTCTCCCTCAGCTTAATACCAAAGACACCACGACCATGGTACTAAACATTAAGATTGATATTAATAAGACTAGATTGTTAATAGGATCTGTCTCTGTCCCCCATAGCTTAGATCCACCTTACCAATACTTAGAAAGATTTCTCCGATACGCTAGGGAGGTAGATTTACTACTCTTAATTGGTGGATATTGATGCTCACCGATTATTGCGGGAAAGCACAGATACCAACGAGCGAGGCGAAACGTTGTTTGAATTTTTAGCCTCAACAGCTTTTGAAGTTTTAACAGAGGGGGCGAAGCAACCTATATTACAAGAGCAAGGGGCGAGGTTTTAGATATTACGCTGGCTTCAAGCCGGATTAAAAGCCCTTGTAAATACTGGAGGGTCGCCTCAGACATAACACTGTCTTATCATAGGTTGATCTCATTAAAGATTATAGATGAGTAACCTCTACTCACAGTGAAGAGAAACCTGAGAAATACAGACTGGGGTCTTTTCAGAAAGAGGCTGGAAAGTAATTCATTCTATGCGGCGGAACGACTTTCCAGATCACAGCTAGACATTGACATTGACTTGAAAGAACGGTTATATGAGCCTACGAGGAGGCTTTTACATTGAAAAGGGGGTCTATTAAAAAAGTCAGATGGTGGTCAATTGAATTGATTAAACTACAAAAAGACACAAGAAAGGCCTATGATAAAGCTCATAAAACAAAGCTAGAGACGGACTGGAATGTATACCGGGCTGCCTCTAATAAGTATAAAAGAGAATTAAGAAGACTAAAACTAGATGGCTGGCGCAAGTTCTGCAGCAACATAGAAAGCACACCGGAAGCCTCTCGTTTAATTTAGTTATTAGGAAGCAATGGTCAACAGCCATTAGGTGCACGGAGGAAACCAGATGGGAATTGGACATGCAGCCTAGAGGAAACCTTGTCCTATTTAATGGAGACACACTTTCCAGGTTGCCAGCACAGAACATTAGACAATCCTCCAACCACGGTTTCCCTCAGAAACGCTAATGAAGAGGAGTGGGCATCGGCCGAGTCTATCGTTACGGATGGGGCCTTTAAGTGGCCCATGGAGGTGCTCAAGCCTTTAAAGGCCCCAGGAACGGACGGTATTTTCCCATGCATGCTCAAGGAAGGTCTTAATACCCTCCTCCCCTGGATTAGGCTCTTCTTACAGCCTCTCTAGCATTAGGATATATTCCAGAGACTTGGAGGAAATGATTAATAGCTTTCATTCCTAAGATTGGGAAGGAGGACTTTAGTGTCGCTGAAGCATATCGACCCATTAGTTTATCCTCCTTCCTATTTAAGATTCTGGAAAAGTTGGTGGAACCTTTCCTTACAAGCAAGGTTTCAACCATTTCATCCAAGACAGCATGCATACCTCCAGGGAAAATCGACTGAGACTGCACTGCATTCCTTGGTAGGGAGGATTAAATAGGCCAAATCATATAAGTCTGCTTTAGAACTCTTTTTCGATGTAGAAGGGGAATTTGACAAAACAAGGCCTGAGGCAGTCTGTAAAGCCTTACTAGACATTTCTCCCCCGAATGCGATTATCGTCTGGGTCAGATTTGTTCTTCATAATAGAATAATTGTAGTTTTGGAAGACGGCACTAGGCTACATGCGCAGGCAGTAACTAAAATGCCCTCAAGGGAGTTGCATCTCAACGCTGCTGTGGTGCCTAGTTATGGATAGCCTATTGAGAAGGCAGGATACTGGGATATTCGCGCAAGTTTTTGCTGACGATAAAGTGATCCTCATTAGTGGAAAGCTCGTTAGTACCATCTTGGAACTAATGCAAATCGCATGTAATGTAGTATAGACATGGTGTACTGAAATGAAGCTTTCAGTAAACCCACCGAAAATAGAGTTGATTCTTTTTACTAGGAAGCGGAAATTGGGTTCATTCCAAACTCCGATTTTATTTGGCAATCAACTCCAATTAAGGCAAAACGTTAAATATTTCGGAATTAGTTTGGACGCAAAACTGAACTGGGGATCTCATTTGGCAGAAATTAAAAGTAAAATTGGTGCTGCCTTTTGACAAGACGCGTTTTTGGCGCTACCTTGGGTTTCAACCCAAAGGCTATGCATTGGATTTACACAGCGATAATAAGACCGAGAATTTACTATGGAAGTATTGTTTGGTGGACAGCCCTGCAAAGGGCTTCCTATGTGCGAATGGCCAGTAAGATCCAAAGGATGGCCTGTATTGGCATAACTGGGGCATTTCGCACAATAACTACTAAAGCAATGGAAGTCCTGCATTCCCTAATACCACTCCACATATTGATTAAAAGGGAAGCGGTATATGCTTATCTGAGAATAAAAGAAAATAGACAGTGGATATAGTCAAGAGAAGTTACTGGTCACGCGACAATAGCTAAAGTGGCGGAAAACGAGTTACCAATACTACAATACCGCTCACCACTACTAGATAAAATACCCGCTCTAGTCACCAAGATTAGTTACCTACACCCAAAGTTAGAGGATTGGGTTCAGAGTGTAGTGGAAACCACAGGAGATTATTTGCCCTGTTTCACTGATGTGTCAAGAATGGATTCGTCAGGACTAACACCCTGAAGTGAATGGACTGGCATCATCATGTTGAAAATACTGACTGGATAGAGTTGTTATGAGTCGCAATCGATTTTGGCATTGCAACATCCGGCTCCAAGCCCATCTCCATCTGATATACCCTCAGATATAAGTTACAGTATGAGTCAGCTGTTATTTCGATGTCAGCTGACTGAAGGGATCAGCTGATCGAACGTATATAAGAGATGTACCGAATACAATAAAGTTAGTATGTTACAGCAGTTCAAACGTGTTACATCTTATTCCTTCTTCTCTTTTTTGACATTTTGCTTTCGCCAATACTTAACTGGTGCCGAAACCCGGGAACTTTAGATACCGGATTAATTTTCAGTCTA
>NW_027115549.1:16156-16771 GCF_000696795.3 Halyomorpha halys
AGAGGAGATACCCGCAGGCGCTACGTCACCACATCAGGGAAGAGCTTCAAAGTTTAAAACACAAAAAAATAATTATCGATAGTACATCCCCGTACAATAGTCCATTGTGGGCGAATAATCCGGCGAATAAACCGGCGGGTGTCGACAGGTGGGGAGTCCTCACTGAGAGAGGGGCGTGGACGACATTGCCTCCCCTTCGTCCCCCTCCCGAATCGGTTTGAGAGCTTTCATTGGTCTGCTCAGACTTGAAATTTCTCTATAAAGAGGGAGGATCGCCCAAGGCCTCAGACCAGTCCTTAGTGCTGCGTGTCACCCACGGCAATACAGGTCGACCCGTGGCAAGGAAACAACAGATGCGCTGCTGAGAGTGCGTGGGGATGTAGAAGGGAGGGCGGAGAAATATATCTTGAGGATACTCTTTTCGACATATTTTCTGCCTTCGATAGTGTTTGGTGGCCGCGCGTACTCCATCAATTGCAGGAGTTCGACACCTCCAGCAACTTATACTCCCTCGTGAGTGGTTACCTTAGTAACAGGAGTGTGAAGATCAGGGATAGCTATTCCGAGGTCAAGAGAGGCAGCACGCAGAGTTCGGTTCTCGTCCCGATAAAGGGT
>NW_027115549.1:16821-18151 GCF_000696795.3 Halyomorpha halys
GTTACCTTAGTAACAGGAGTGTGAAGATCAGGGATAGCTATTCCGAGGTCAAGAGAGGCAGCACGCAGAGTTCGGTTCTCGTCCCGATAAAGGGTTCCTTGCCACGGCCTTACTTGGTATACCTGAGAGATAGAGTGAATCTGTTAATTAACGGGATGAGCAGTATAGGGGTGCTTTCTGGGGCCTCAGGAATCCCGTACGATGACTATTTACAATGGAGTGGTCTTGGATATCCTGAAGTACACATCCACTGCATAGAGTCAAACCCTCACGCGAAGCAGAAGAAGAGACTGGCCACTACGCTACGACAGGCTCTGCTAAGGGTCACGAAGGCGTATAGGACGGTGTAACATGAGGCGGTGCAGGTGCTGGCCGGAGCAATGCCCCTGGACCGCATCCTCAAGGAGGATGCTACGAAGTATGATGTGAAGAGGCAGAAGCAGGGAGTGCTACCGGAAGGACTCCGGGAGAGGATCGGCGAGACCCCGAACCTTTGGAAGAAGTTCCTGCGGGAAGAGTATATCGAGGAGTGGAATGGACGGTGGTGGACTAGTGAAAAGGGTGCGACACTAAGGAAATTCTCCCTCACCGTCCACTCAAGATTGAGAGCAGGTTGGGTCATCCCAGACTATTGGGTCTCGAAGATCCTGACTGGACACGGGGGATTTCGGGGAAAGCTGCAATGCTCCGGAAAGAACATCGACCCCCGGTGCCCAACGTGTGGGATACAGGAAACGGCAGAACATGTGGTATTGGACTGAACCGCAATCGAAAGATGACGAGATCTTCGCCCTCGCCGAGACGGAATTCCCTCTCCTGATGGAGGAGGAGAACTACCCGTGCTTCAGGGAATTCATCAAGGGGTTGTGGGAAGTGGTCGGGCCAGCGCACTTTACATTGGGAAGCGCTCGGTCGCCCGGGGTCGGCGAGCCACCGATAGAAGATGAAGATGACAGCGAAGAAGCAAGATTAGACCAGGAGGGCTAGACTAGGTTGCGTACTAGGAGGTGGCAATCGGACAGATGCGGACCAGGCGTGTTGGACGTACCGGACGGATGCTGCTGAATATGGTGTAGCCCCATCTTAAGGCACTCCGAGTGCTGGGCTACACCATGTTTTAAAAAAAAAATTGTCACCAAAAAATTAAAAGGTCCCACCAAATAATTTTGTATGTTTATTGAAATAAAGATAAAAAAAAAAGATATATATTAGCAACAGTTGCATACGCAACGTACTGCCCCATTCATTGCCGAACCCCGAATGGCAGCCTTGCCAGGAAGGGAGAACAAAAAAAAAATGTTAGTGGGGGAGTTACAGATTGTCAGTGAAT
>NW_027115550.1:0-1253 GCF_000696795.3 Halyomorpha halys
TTATAAATATATATAATATGATATAATAGTTAGTTAGATTGGACAATACAATGAAGAAGAAAATTAAAATATACAAAAATAGTAGAAGTAAGGCTTCCCAGGCACCCTACTCCCTAAGGCCCCAAATTAGCGAGGTCTTATCTTACCTTTGAAACATTTATTTAAAATGGGAAGAATAGACTTAAGTTAAAAAAATAGTTAAATCTAGCAACATTGAAAAAAATGGCTTAAATTGTAATACGGCGTGAATGTTATATTTTTACCGTATCATCATTCATTTTATCTCTTGTACTATTCTATATTTTAATGACTAATTATTCTTAACTTTATGTGTTCTTTTGTTTTTTATCTTACTGCAAGTTTATAATTCATTTCTTTCTCCTCAGTGTAATAAAGTATTTCTGTAAGTCGGGCCTTTATTTTTGCCGGCTATTCTGCCCAAGTCTAATAAATTAGTTAAATTAAATTAAAATTATTTTGTAATTTTTTTTAAATTTAAATCTTTTAGTTACAAATTAACCAAACACTATTATCACAGAATATTACACGCAAATAAAAATATTTAATAGTTATATGTGAGTTGTGAATTTATAGTTTATTTATTTATTTAATACGAGATCGGCTTGGTGGGCCTTACACAATTGATCTAACCGTAAAATAAATAGATAAAATTAATGCTTCTTAATAAAAGAGAAAAGTTAAATCAATAACAAAAAATAACGACATTCGTAGATCTAACTAAACAAACAATTGCCCGCTAATGGTAAAAAAAACAAAAACAAGTTAAACTGAAAAAAAGTCGCGAGAAAAAAAAAATTAAGAAAATAGAAATATTGTTAACAATAGAATTGATAAATATTAAATTTATAACAAAATGTCCTGCAGTAGCCTGGGCTTCAGTCTTCGGGTTGAGGTTGGGTTTCCCAGGTTGTAGGTCACTGCTCCTGTAACTGTCGGCAACTGGGGGGTGGAACCTCATGGACAGTTTTTTGATGTAATCCTCTATCAACTCCATTTGTAATTCGCAATGCAATTGGCTATTTCTTATGAACCAAGGAACATCCACTGCGAATCTTAGGACTTTATTTTGAAAAGATTATAATTTTTTCCTTTTCGTAAAGAATACAGCTTTTAGTGAGCCTGGAAGGGAAATTGTTGTTGCCAGGAAATGAAACCTAATGTAACATATTGGTGGAAAACATATTACATTTTGAAGTTTTAAATTCATATATCCGAAGTTTTATCCTCATAAA
>NW_027115551.1:0-2029 GCF_000696795.3 Halyomorpha halys
AAAAAAATAAAATAATATAAGAATAAAAATATAGTGTTATAATCTGTCGAATATAAAGAACGGTTTTCGTGTCTTCTAGAATATTCTAGAACATTTTTTGACACTCATGGAACCAAATCAGACAACTCAACCGAATCATCTTTCCTTACACGCGATTCAACAGATTTGAATTATATACGTTATGTCAATATACACCGCCAAACTCCAAGCAATATCATTCGCCCTCCATTTTTTCCTTTTAATAACTCAAAAGACAATAGTAATAATAATAATAATGAGAAACATATACCCCGAACATCCACTCATCATAAGAATACAATCTTTTGTCCTAAAACTAACCCAACAAGATAAGTCCATAAATTTCATATGGACTCCAACCCACATTGGCATTATTGGCAACAAGTTTGCAGACAAAGCTGCCAGAGAAGCACTCACGCTCTCTGGCCGAGGCAACGCTTCTTACTACATCAGTCGACCTCTTAAAATAAAAATATCGGAAAAATGGCAGGCCAAGTGGAATGAAAGCTCTTCGAATAAATTAAAAGAAATACAACATGGTCAACATCATACCACAGTTGCCGCAGGGAGGAGGTTGCTCTGGCCCGCTTGAGAATAGGTCATACTCTTTTCACGCATTCTCACCTAATCAGAAAACTGCCACATTCAACATGCAAATATTGTATTCATTATTTTTATTTTATTTATTATTAGTTTTTCCATTTGTAGGAATCACGTGTGTGTGAGTATGTACATGTGCGTGTGTGGTTTTTGTAACTAAATCATCATAACATATTATAGGCGTTGATGACCAAAAGGTTTCACACCTTGAAACAACAGCAAACGAACCAGAATAAAAATAAATAAATCTATGAAAAAATAGAATAAAAAAAAAATATCTCTCTAAATATATAACAGAATGATAAATAAAATGAACATAATCGAACTAGGTATATGAAGAAAAAAGAAGAAATATAATCTCTAGTTACATTTGTACTGTTATATACAATAGTTACACAGTCCCCGAACCCACTCTGTTCCTCTCACAAAAGGTACTCTTCGAGATCCCAGCGCATCCCTCTCACAGCGTCACTGGTGATGAGCCAGTGGAGGCTGAGAAAGTGCGCCAAAGTCTTTTATTTCTCATGAAAAGCAAACATAAAAACATATCCCCCCCCTTGATGTACCTTATAATTCTGTTATGCCTGTAGAATCTTTGAAACCTAACTCTAATTTACTTTAGAATTCTGGTTGACATTAAAAAAAATCCTTTGAATATGTAGATGGTAGATTAAAATAAACCCTAAAAAATCCCTTCAAATCGTCTTTGCCTTTCGTTGTATTCCTATGGACTACTCTACAGCATCATTTGAAAATTGTCCACCCTGCCACAAATAAAATTATCCATAAAGATGAAGTGTTTCATATTTAGCCGATCTAGCCCGAACCAGATATCAATTTTTCCACTATTAACTTCCTAACCACCCAAACCCAATATTTTCTAACTTTGTTCCCTGTTATATTCCTAAAAATCCTTTATAGTCCCAGAAAATAAGATGTCCTCGAGACCTTCTAAGTAGAATTGTTATCAGAGCCAACCAATGGATAGTATCTTCAAACACATTTCATATATATTATATCTCGATCCCATTTACTTGTATTTTTATTTTAAATACAATCATAAATTCCAAGAAATAAAAACATGTTGAAAAATAACAAGACATTTTCTAGTCGGTGTAAATCTAACATGGTTCACCAAATATATTACACAGATATCCTGGATCCCTTGGTGTATCGGCCGGCCCAGACCCTTCTGTAATAAGGACGACCTTCATGTCCCTTTATACCAGGAGGGACGGGCTATCCCCGCTATCCCTGGAATTGCAGCATAGCAGGGAAAGTGTCGGCATTTTCACGGTTCTGAATACCGGCGCATATCTGAATAGTTATTGGAATTATATTTTATGTATTAAATAACTAAACATTTATATATTAATTTTTTTTAAATCCTTATTCTTTTAGTTTTTAATCA
>NW_027115552.1:0-842 GCF_000696795.3 Halyomorpha halys
ACCCCTACGAAGATAAGTATCATAAACTACATTATAGTAAGTTAAATTTCCTTTATTTTGAGTGTTGGCAGACTTATATACGTCTTATGAATCTAGAGATATATTTTTTCAAAAATCCAAAATTTTATACGAACAACTATTAATTAATATTTTGTGAGTTTATTTTGTCAAATTTCATAAAAACTACTACTCCTACAAAGATAAACATAGTTAACTATTTTGTAGTAAATTTAACTAGCTTTAATTTTGACCGCTGGGAAATATCTGTATGTCTAATGGTTTCAGAAATGAAGTTTTTTATAAATCAAACTTACTGTCCGAACAACTATAAATCAATTTATTTTAGCAAATATCATGCAAACCACTATTCCTTCGAAAGTAAAGGTCATAAACTTATTTATAGTCTATTAAACTAGTTTTAATTTTAGTGCTAATAGACATCTGTACGTCTCATAGTTCCTTAGATATAGATTTCTCAAAATAAATTGGCTAACTACTAATCTTTCAGAAGATTTTTAAGAAATTTTCTTTTTTAAAAAGCTATATCTCGAGAACTATAGGATGTAAATAGCTCTTTTAGGGATAATATTTTAGCAAATTTACTCTTCTTTAAATGATATTCTCTTAGATGTTCTAGTGTTGTTGGTATTTTTTAAGATATAGAGCTCCGAATGAAAAATTAGTGTTTTTTTTTTCAGGTTTTAAACAGCCGTCATTTTTTATACCCCCTACCTATACTTGGCAGACTCATCAGTTTTGACTAGTAATTATACATAGTTTTCATTAAATTAATCAATAATTGGAGTGAAATAACTGCCTTTTTTTCTTCCCGGCTCTTGTAA
>NW_027115552.1:3292-3850 GCF_000696795.3 Halyomorpha halys
CTTTTTACATTTAACACTAGATTATGAATAACCCTACAATCTTAATGTGTACGTTGAGATTCCTCTGGTTAGCTGTTCTTTTGTCCTTTAGTACAATTGATTTTCTGCAATATCGTAATTAGAGCGGTGTAAGGATCAGTAGAATAGATACGCTATGAACGTAAAAGGGTTCGAAAAGAATACCTTCGAAATAAAGATGAATGTAAGATCGTCCATTTACTATGATCTGATTAAGTGAAACGAACTGTATAATTTTGGTCATAGCTCCCCTCAATATTCATAAGCATACGGTAATATTTACTGCTTAAACGGGTTCCGACGTTTCGGCATAAGTTATAGCACTTCAGAAATACTAAGTAAAAAAAAAAAAAAAAAAAAATGGATGAATAATATAAATGAGTAGAATAAACATAATAAGATTAAATAAGGAATATAAAAAGAAAAAAAAACATAATCGAATATTGTGTATTGTGTATTCTGTAGTGTAACATATCATTGTTTCATATCTCCCCCACGTTATATATATTATTTTATACTTATATCTTGTTTAAATTAGGT
>NW_027115552.1:3900-5193 GCF_000696795.3 Halyomorpha halys
TAAATATCTTGTTTAATTCGGAGATGGAGACATAATTCTTTCGTGGATTTCATTAATGTCGTTGACTTTAGTTTAACAGTTTCCGAATATTTGCCAAAAAGTATCATAACACCAGCTTGGCTTCATCTTAGAATAAATCATCGCACGAACTACAGTCCTACACCATTGACGAGAAACCCTTCAGTATTGATAGCGTCTGAATTTTATGACCAGCCACCAATGGTCTCATCGCACACATACAGAGATGAATCAATACCAAAACAGACCCATCTCAACCATAGAAGTAGCAACTTGAAGAAAGACGTCTCTACGAAGTTTCAAGATTTCAGCAGACGATATTGGAACAATTATGGCGCATTTATATTGTCCGAAAATAATAAAACAGGTTTAGCTGGATCCATAATTTACAATTGAAAGACGAAAGCGTTATACGTTATTCAATTGGGTTTCTAAAATCATCGAGCGCTAATGAGGAACGGTCTAATCAAGAAAAAATGCTAATAGATTCAAAAGAATCTTTAATTCAGAAGCCACAAAGTTTGGAGAAGCCAATGTTGTATCTTTGGGAACTACCTTCTACTTTCAATATTTTTGTCAATAAAACAGCTTGGTATCTAATGTCTGATCAAGTGGACTACACATGTAAGATCTATCTATTTCTCTAACTTTCCACAGATATAAAATGTCACTCATATATCCATATTAGCCTTAACCTATAAACTAAGATTTAACCGACTTTCTCACTCAACCGGCCATGTCATGGATCTAGGTGAGGACGGAGAAGAACGAT
Organism: Halyomorpha halys; assembly: GCF_000696795.3. Classification (NCBI taxonomy): domain Eukaryota; kingdom Metazoa; phylum Arthropoda; class Insecta; order Hemiptera; family Pentatomidae; genus Halyomorpha; species Halyomorpha halys. The sequence continues at coordinate 4,691 of NW_027115552.1, forward strand.
TCTACTGGATAAATAAAATATTTATAAGTCATGAAAACAATTTTTCAAAACAGCAGGATTGGAAAGCCAAATTTACTAAAGATATACTAAATATATACCTCTGAAATATATTACACACTATCTACAAAGGAATGCTATATTTAACTAGATGTGCTGTTCAAATATACTGAGTTGCTAATATTCATAGCATACTAATCATTATCAGTATTATTAAATATATTACAGACACTAATAAAAAGTAATTAGCAAAGATATAGTATCTTTTCTCCTTTGGTTCTATTTTATTTTTTGCTCAATTAGTTATGGATGAATATCACAATACAGCGTATTTTTTCTATAACTGTTACGTTAAATGTTTGTTATTTTTTTTTTTTTATTTATCTTATTATCTCTCATAACTCACCTTTTTAGTGATTCTTCACAAATGTTCAATTTATCATAGAGGTTTTATTTAAATTTATAGAGATATTGAATTTTAAAACTGCACTGATAGTAGCACACAT
>NW_027115552.1:5243-5775 GCF_000696795.3 Halyomorpha halys
CTAGCAGGTTAAATAGTTCAAAATGATTAATATAAAAATATAATTGGTTAATGAATCAACTTGGGCATAATAGCCTGTAATTAAAAATTATAAGCTTGGACACATAAAATCACGTTCATCTTGATAATGGCCCGAAACGTTCTTCAATAAAAATGAAGAAAGTCGAGTGAAAACGATCAGAAGAAGTCCTGTCATAAATTATCTACTCTCAAACAAGTAATTGATATATAATTAGACAAATAATTCTAATTTTTTTTTGTTATGTGAATTTTAAAAGGTGGTTTATTTAATTTTTTTTTAATTTACTTTATAATACGCAATAATGTTTTATTTTTTTCAAAATTACACAAATTACGGTATTAAATGAAAAATAATGAGGAGAGTTGATAAATTTGTAATTAAACACAAAAAAAATGTGAGGAGAAGGTGGTCGGAGGTATTACATGTAACATGTATCAACTTTAACATGTTAAAGTGTGTCATATAGAGAAATATTTTCTTCTTTTAGCATGTTAAAATGATATAACATTTA
>NW_027115552.1:7751-8533 GCF_000696795.3 Halyomorpha halys
TTTTTTTTTTTTTTTATTAATAACTTTATAGAAATTTACAACTGCATATTACATTACATTACATAATACATTTATTAAATATGGTCTTAGTTAAAATGGAGTGTTACAGACGTGTAGAGCAACTACCCATTGGCAGCACTCTAATGAGATTTTACATTAGCTGGTCTCGTGGCCATCGTCTTTTCATGCGCCTCGGAGGATTGTGAGGAATGGAAGAGGATGCAAGGTTAGAAACTAGGGGGTTTGAGTGGTTAGGGAGTTTATAATGGAAGAAGTAATATCTGGTTCGGGCTAGATCGGTTACGTAGGTAACATTAAGGTCTTTATGTATGATTTTATTTGTGACAAAGTAAGGAGCATTGAGGATTTTACAAAGAATTTTGGATTGTAAGGATAGAATACGAGAGGAATTCCAAGGTTTAGTGGAACCCCAAAGCTCAACGCCGTATGTCCAGATTGGCCTTATTACAGTCATGTAGATCAGTCTTTTGCAATGTGTTGGAGGTTTAGAACGTTTGTCTAGTAAGTGCTGTAATAGTCGAAATCGACGTGCAGTTTCCTATCTTTTCAGTCTTATGGGAGGATTCCAGGTTAATCGTTTGTCCAGATATAGTCCAACAGGGGTAAGGAAAACATTATTGAAGTATGCTGTAGGGCAGTCAGTAGGTTTACGAAGTAGGGTAGAGGTAATTTGATGGTAGGTAATTGATGTAGTCCAAGGTAGCGGATCTGTTCGACAGGGGTAAATTAGGTAATTTAAAATTTTAATTAAAGAAATAAGG
>NW_027115552.1:11673-12022 GCF_000696795.3 Halyomorpha halys
AAATGAATTCATGGCGATTTTTGTTCTCTGATTTCTTTAATGATATTAGACACGAATACCTCCATGTCTTTCACGAGTCGGGAACATTGTTCACTGAACATCTGATTCATTTGGGTCAACAAGTTCATCATGAGAAGCTGAGGATCGAATGAGCCGGGTGGTAGGGGTTGCTGGGCTCCCATTTGGTCCGGTTCAGGAGAAGCTGGAGAGTCCGGTATGGGCTCTGGCGCAGGTGCTGCTGTGGCCGGCTGGAAAAATGACGAGTAAGCCGTGGCTGCACTCGCCATTCTATTGGTCCTTGGTCTGGTGGTCGGTGGTTGAGCACGAGCTGCCGCTGACGGCCTCGTAA
>NW_027115552.1:15352-16419 GCF_000696795.3 Halyomorpha halys
TGTTTCTTTTTGCTGTCAGGCTTATTTTCCCTCTTCCTTGGTGGAATTTGGCCTACCATCGATCGTGTCTGGCGGGGGGATAGTTTTGAAGTACCACCTACTTTCATGAACCCAGTCTCGTCGTCGGAGTCTGGTGGCAGATTTGCGGCCTGAGCTGGCTCTAAGGAATGAGCCATCGCGCACTAGTAATTAATAGCAATATTTTTTATTAATTATAATGACAATTTAGGCACAGTGAGCTCGGAGAGCATGGCCGAGCTACAATTGTACAATGTTCGCACAGGTTGCTCTGAGGCGGTAGAAACACGCGCCACTGATTCACAATTTAATGCACTTTAAATAATAAAATGTACCTTAACTATGGATATTCCACAGTCGCTGATTTCTTCAGGAGCACAGAAAAAGGCCGGAGAACAAAGGCCTTTGTTCTCAAAAAGTCCTGAAAAGAAAACAAAAAAAAAAAAAAAAAATCCTTAAATACCCCATCTGACCATTCCAACCCCTCCGATGTGATGATGGTTCCTGGACTGTCAGATGAACAAAGAATAAGCATTTCTAGACAAAAGATTTATATGGATCCCTCATACAATACTTAAAGGGGAAGGACTTAACTGAAGATCTGGCCAGTTATATAGACTATTATGAAACAGACAAATTCATCTTTCAATTGAATAGAAACTACTGATCTACAAGCTACTAAACCTTCAAACATCAAACGTATCGATTCCTTTCCTACGAACAATCGTCAAAGCCCCATGATATATTATAAATAAGACTCTTCATCATGATCTCAATATCCCATTTAGTTTTTATTTATTTATCACCCTACCCTGCCTATTAGACAATACGGGTGTTCGCAGCAGTGGGTACAACTCATTGCTGCATATGTCAAACATTACATAGCTGTGCACACATCTTGCTCTTCCTACAAAATAAATCGTGCTCTTCTACTGAGCCCTTGCTGGTGTAGCATATTCTCTCCTGCCCAGGGAGAAGTGAGTAGAGCCCACAGCCTCCTTCCACCCATACACGAAGGTCTTGTAGTGCGGGTAGTTTTCTTTCTTCAT
>NW_027115553.1:0-21252 GCF_000696795.3 Halyomorpha halys
CGGTCACCGTCTGAACTAACAACCCTGCACTCTGGTGGCAAGTCGAGGAACTCCCTGCTCAAAAAAGTGTCCCAGCTCGCCCATATTCCCTCTACTAATGTTGCTTTTTAAAAATCCATATCTCGAGAAATATTGAATGTAAACTATTAGGGCTTACATTTTTGAACATTTACTCTACTTTAAATGAAATTCTCTTATATTTTCTATTGCTGTTGCTAGTTTTAAAGATATAGAGCCTCAAATGAAATATTAATTATATTTAACGTTTTAAAACAGCCACAATTTTTTATTTCCCTTACGTATACTTGGCATACTCATGAGTTTTGACTAGTAATTCATTAAATACGTAGTTTTCATTAAAGTAATCAAAAATAAATGGGTGAAATAACTGTATTTTTATCTCCTATTGGGCTCTTGTAGTGAACGTTACGGGCATTATCCCATTCTCGCAACCTTAATTTATTATTTAAAATATAACCAAAATTTAAAAATTAATTAATCAATTAACTAACAAAGCCCTTAAAATACCCATGGGTAGAAGAAGGCCGCACACTTCAACTGACATCATTGTACCTAAGTATCCCTTATTTTGAATGTAGAGTACGAAAAAATTAATCAATAATGACCACCCTACCACCATTTTAAATCTTCTCCATTTGGACACTGAATAAAAACTATTTATCCCATCCTCTAATATTTATCATTATGGTATCGATTTTAAATCAACTAATTCCCCCATAGGATAATTATATATTAATTTTATTATTAATATCAACATAATAATGAGCTAAGAAGCACAAGGTAGTTTGGAAAATGTTGGTTTCCTAATATTTATAAAGGTTAAAAGGAGGTTACGTTGTGACATAATAATGTCTAATCATAGCTGTGTTAGATCTCCAAGTATTTGCTTCTTTTTATTCTGACTACACAATTATTTCTTACATTACATAATTATTATTATTTCAAATACTTTTTGAATTATCAGAAGTAATTCCAGGAAAGAAAAAAATTCTTGCCAACCTTATCCCTCTTTTCCACACTCACAACACTAATTTGGAAATGGATGCTTAAATACCAGCATAAATGTTACATTTTGAAAAAATTAAATAAATAAATAAAAATATTATTTCTGTATCCGGAAAATAAAAGACTCCCATTTTCTTTTCTCTAACTTTATTGGAGATCAGTTTGAACATATCTCTCTCTGAATAAATTTTGTTCATGATTAATTTTTTTCTAAAACATGTAAATCCACTCATAATTGGTGTATGCCATATTTGTTTACAGCTCTAAGTAAAGCAAAAACAATTCAGTACCTGAATAACATTTCCATATTTTCTATTTATTTTTAAATACCATAAGTCATCAACTAATTAGGTTATATCAACTCAATTTATTATCGAATTATAAGTTAATAGTGGAGCAGTTAGAATAGATGTTTCCTTCCTAATAAAACTGGATGTTTATTAAGTTTTTAGAAGGATTCTAACTTTCCTTCCATATAGTTAAGAGAGCAAGTCATCGAAATCAGAGGACGTTGTAGCTGAGGGATTTGAGGAGTCACCTTAGCAACCTCTCTACAGCGGCGACGTTTCGATTTCGGCCTGGGTGAATATCATTTCGTCGCAGTCTCGTGGAATGAAAACCCAATCATGCTGGTTATAATAAGTTGGTTATCTGTAGCAATAACTCATCCTCCTTTCTCATCTTCTCCCCCCCCCCCGTCAGTATTTCAGAAATTACCAAAAAAAAAGTCATGTAAACCTTTGTGTAATGCAAAGACTGGTAAATAAAAATGTGTAATAATGTAAAACTGGAGGTGATATTGATAAATTGAAATAGTATTATTTACCTTCGAGGTACAAATTTATAAATATTAAAATATTACTGTACTTAAGAAACAATACTACTATATATATGTGTTTACTAAGTGAACAATAATTAATATATTTTTTATTGTGTGTGTTCTAGGTAAGTTCGTATGAGTATTTACTGAAGTGGATGTTAACTATTAGGTAAACGTAAATTTATTTACTTCATTATTACTTTTTGTTTAATATAAAAAAAATCGATATAAGGCTGAACTTAATTGCCATTAATCCGAATTCATAACACTGTAATTAGAAATTAAAATTACTTATCCAGAATACAATTACAATGGTTCGTCAATTAGTTTAAATTACCAATTAAAATTACTTGTAACTGAATTTTTTTTTAGCTATTTGTAATTACTATTAATATTTTCCCAATAGTAAGAAAATATGTAGAAATAATGTTTATTAGTTCTTATTTCTTTTTCTTTTTTTCTTTATTAAATTATTCACAAAAGATCTCTGCGTCTCTAGTTAAAGAAGGATTCCCAGTCCTTTCAAGAAATTCATTTTATTTGGTTATGTGAATTATTTTTTTAAAAATAAATAAAACGTTGGCTACGCCAAAGGCATTAAAATAAACAAAATAATAATAAACTCTTTTTTAATGTTTTGATCAACAATTGATATATTGTTTACAGTTAAAAACGATTCTCAAAGGTAAGGAAACCAATGAAAAATTTTTTGTTTTCGATTATTTCGGTAATAAATGTCAGATTTGTATTTATAGCGTCCAACAATGAGACATTTAGCACCTTAGGTGAAGATCCACTAAGCACTTTATATATATATATATATATATATATATATTTCTCCAATAACCCGAGGGTCTTTGTTCTCATTTATTTTCTAAATAATCAATAAGAGATGGGCATAGTTTTGTAAAAAAAAACTCAGGAAACAGTTAACTATGAAAAATCTTAAATGCCATTTTTGTTTGATACTTTTCAGGACACCCAAATAAAAAACAAATTTTGCTTGATGATAGTAATAACTAATAAAACTTAAAATACTCCTTTATAAAAAATATCTCCATTGAGTCTTTTTAGAATACAGTCCGCAAAGCTCTCTCTAAGGTCTGGGCCAACGTTTAATTAGAGACAGGCCACCGTAATCCAGGCTTCTCTCAATTTATGCCAACATTCATCAGAAATTTATGTAGATTTATTACCCGAGCGGAAATTAAAAATCTTCCAGGCTATCACTACAAAACCTCTGTATTTTTATTTAGTATTAACCGCCTTCAGCGGGCATTGTAATTATTCTTATAATGCCATATGGCAAAAAAAGATATAGTTTGTATTTTGTATATATATACATATGTATTATATGTTATTGTATTTTCCATTTGAATGAAAAATAAAGAGGTTTCGAAAAAAAAGAAAAAGATATTTCATAAATCAAATATAGAATAATGATTTTATTATTATGCATTATGTATACACATGTACCACATGGTTTTGTTTGAAATTATAAAATTAATGGAAGGGTGAGAAGAGAAAAAAAAAGCATTTCATAAACGTAATTTTTTCTCGTCAAATTAAAATTTAATTTTAAATTATATCCATTTAAAATTAATTAATATCTTGACTTCCTTGCTTGCTAAAAGTTTTACCGATTTTACCTATCTGATTCTAAATATCTCAAGCAGACTTTGTAATACGTTGATCTGACATTTGTGATATTTCAATGTTGGGAAAAATGTAATTTATAATTACATTATATGGTAATTTGTAATTTCAATTTCTCTGGCTCAAGTAGTAATTTTAAACGCGGTGCTTCATCCAGTAACCGCACTAGTACTTGTTATTAATATGGTTCGAAACAGCTTTCAATATCATAAAAGAAGAATTTTTATTGGTGTTTTTAGAAATTAGCCCTTCAATAATGGTAATCGTGGACTAAAATTAATGACTTGGGCAGAATAGCCTCCATAAAGTTTTTAAAATTTAAGGAATTCTAAAATTGTATTTAGGATGGCCGAAACGTTGGACTTATAAAGAAATATATATTGTTTTGAGAATAAAATTGAATAATAAAAATTATTTTATTTAAACAATAATAAACATTCTCAAGAAAGTGTAATGATTATTTATAAAGTAAGATAGAACTGTATCCAGAATGGCATGTTCGAAAAAGCTTTTAATAAGATAAAAGAAGAATTTATATTTGCATTTTTAGAAATTAGCCATAATGTAATACTAATTGTGGACTGAAATTAATGACCTAGGCAGAATAGCCAGTATAACTTTTTTTTTTAAATTATGTGGTTTTAAATTTGTATTTAAGATTGTTCTGGAGGAGGGCCGGATAGGCCGAAACATCAGACTTGTAAAGAAGTATAAATTGTTTTGAGACTAAAATTTATTTTATTTAAACAATAATAAAGAATAATTTATATCATTTCATAAACGATTTTTTTTTTAGTGAATACTAATAATAAGGACTCGATTAAAAATTAATTATTCTCTTGACTTATTTGCTTGCTAAAAGTTTTACCAAATTTACCTTTCTGATTCGAAATACCTTAAGCAGACTTTGTAATACGTTGATCTGATGTAATCAGTGACAGGGGAAAAAAAAGTATTTGTAAATACATTTTATGGGCATTAGTAATTTCAATTTATTTGGTTCAAGTAGTAATTTTAAATGTGGTGCAGTTATCGCATTAGTACTAGTTATCAATTACTTGTAATTGTTATTTTATTTTTCCTATTCCAAATTAAATAATTGTAATTAAAATTACTTTTATACAGTATTGGGTTTAAGAGTTATAAAATCAGTATTTTATACTTCATACACCAAATACGGATTTTCTTCCTACACGATATATGATATCAACATACGTAAATTACCTTCTATCTCTTATGTAATAAATTATCGGAAAGAACAACAAAAAGATTTACAAGAAAAAAGGATTTCCAATGAATCCTTAAATATCGTTCACCAGAAACTAATAAAATGTCTATTGTGTTCACAAACACTTTTAGAATATTTACAAGAAACTATTTTTGTCTACTTTCCCTTGTTCTAAATCTGAACGTACCTTATAATCTTAGGTATATTTATACTAAATTTTATCGTAAAACAAAATTTGTGTTTTGTATACAGTTTTAATGACTTAAAATACTATATTTTTTTTTTTTTAGACTGTGTTTGTAATTATAGAAATCATATTGGAACGAAATCAAAAAATTCAGTAAATTTCTTGTTGACAATCTATTATTTCTCCTTTTCTATAAAATGAGTAAGTGAAATATTCCTTTATTTACGATTTTCGAATAATAATAAATATGATTCTTATTTATTTATTAAATTGATCGAACATAGATTAGGTAACAAATAAATTCTTATAAGCCCATATCAACTTAACAATGAAAACATTAAAACAAAATTGTAAACGTTTTGTCATGTTCGGCCTTTATTTTATTTTGTAATCACCATAGTCTACAATACTTCTCTTCATACCTCTCAATGGAAGTATTAAATTTTCTTATCTTATATTCCTAGTTCTGATATTTTTTGACTAACTATGAAAAAATATAATATTGATGAATTCATTATCTAAAAATTGATAAATTAATAGCAATTTAACAAATCATAACTAAACCTTATAATGTTTTTTCTGGAAGTACCAATAAAATCAACATCCAGAAATTTCATTCTTTCTTCTTTCTATCTGTATTTTTAAAATGCAATTACGAAGGAACAAGTTGTTCGATTTCGTTCAAATTAGGCAAAATCTCCCTTAATGAAAAACGGCTTGCCAATATAATTGTAAGGATTTTTATTTACGGCATTTCATCTTTCTGTTTTTGCTCGATTATAAACAGGTAGTTCAATATTCTTTAAATGTGGCACAATTATTCCTTGATGGCATTTGCATCTACATTTTTTTTTTAATTTTGTGGCTCAGGAGTTGAAAGGGGAAAAAATCGGATTTCAGATTTTTTTTGTGGAGACTACAAATGATGTAACTTCTTGTATATCGACTGAAATAAATGAGGCTTAAACTTAGATATAATTCACCTTATTTTTCATATACAAAAACACTATTCCCCTTAATTTGTATTATTTTGTGAAAAAATACCTGTATATCATCCTATGTGGTTCATAAGACAGTGGTTTCGATTTTAAATGAACTTGACATTTCCACTTTGGGTCTGCATAGGACACCAATAGAGGATTTGAACCAAAATAAAAAAAAATCATTTATATTAATTCATTTGAAATAAAGACAGTTTGGGTGTTCTTAATTTCTTTTTGATTGTTCTAGAATTTCGCAAGGTTTGTGGGTCTGTTTTGCGCTTGTATAAGCCTAGGATGTGACAGCAACTATTTCGATAAAATCGACCAACCGGGAGTGCTACTTTATGGAATCGATTTTTCACATTTTGTTTCGATTTTCTCGAAAACGAGTCATACAATGCTGACTAAACTCGGTTTAGAAAATCTTTTTCTTAATTGCCTTTAATTTCGTTTATTAAAAAAAAATTCTTATTGTTAGCAATAATAAACAAAGGATAACTACAGAACATCAAAGACATCTACGAATAATTAAAGGAGAAAAATTGTGACGGGAAAAGCCAACACCTTTTCCAATTGCAGTGTGGCTCGATATTTTTTTTAACTGTTTTATTCTTGACATGATACAATTTTCATATTAGTTATTTTCATCTCGAAAAATCCTAAAATATGAATTTTAGAAACAGCAGAAAAATTAAACATTTTTGTTCATAATTTTTGTCTCCACTGACATTTAGATTTTTTTTTTTATGAAAATCACAAAAATAGCCCTAACTTCAACATCGGGCAGTATACAGGATGGTAGTGAAAGTTTAGTGATTTTTACCTCATTTAAAACTTAATTTTTTAAGTTTTCTTTCTGTTTAGTGAAATAAAATCTATAATAAAAATAATTAAATTTAATAATAATGGTACTGTCACATCAATAATACATTTTCAAAATTAAATAATTAACATTCAAATTCTAATTCATGTGAGTAAAAAGGAATTATTCGTTGGTATCAAAATTATTCTTAAAATAATTAAAATCCTTGTTGTACAACATTGGATGTAACAACGGTATTAATTTTAGCGTTCTTTTAATTCTAATTCGTATAAATTAATATTTTTAGGTCATGAAAAAACTTCTTTTAGCATTTGCTGAAGACGGAACAAGATATTAGAAGTAGCGCTTTTAATAGCAAAAGCATTTCGCACCCGTTGGGCATGGGCTGCAGACACGCTTCACCGTTTTCCCTGTAACAAACAATAATAATGTAATATTCAATAGATAAAACTTAAACTAATAAATAAACATCTGGGATATGTGTTTATGTGTATCTTAGAAAATGCTCCTTAAATCTCTATCCAGTGTTATTATTCTGTGAATATTTTTTTAGTCCCTGACTCTCAAACGAAGAGATATCAAAGATTTAACGTTAAATTAGCAATCATTATTGATCTTTATACAATTAAAATATTAGAATTTTATTTATAATTATGAATTTAATTAAAAGAATCCAAGACTCAATTCTATGTATGCAAACTTAAATAAAAACGTATAAGAAAAAAAATGTGTTACTATATATGCCTTTACATTATTAAAAATTTTAGTGAATGGCGTTTAAAAATACAAGACAAGTTTCATTCAGACACTCAGATAAAATTTTAAAATACTAAATTCTGATAATTTTCTTTTTTAAAGCTTTCTATGAATCTGAGTTTAACTATGCTCTGGAAATTAAAATACTCTTTTTCAGATTCAGAATAAAATGCCATTTTTGTAATTAAAGGGTTATATTAATTTTGTTCATTTTAAATTTAACCATGAGATATGGTTTAAGTTGCTTTTTAAGGTAAATGAGACGATGATATAAAATTATAAATGTAAAAAGTAATGTAGATTTTATTCTCATCTTAATTTCTAGTTGTTCAAGAAATTATCATAAATCCTCCAGAGAGGGAGAGATAGTGGTAAAATTTTATTTTTTATAATTAATAAATAGAGTAATATATACATGTTACACAAATATGAAATAAAAAAAAATGGCTTGTTTGTTACATAATGGATAAGTATTCACTTTGAAATGGAAAGGGAATATAATCAATTACTAAATGGAATAAGAGGGATGAAAAGAAAACAAAAAATAAGCAGAAGAAGAAAGTGAAAGTTGAGGAAAGAAGAAAAAGGAAAACTTACACAGCGTCAGGTAGGAGTGAGGTGTCGGAAAAAGAGGGTTTTGAAAGTTTTTAGGAATTGAGCATGACGAGCGCTGTGCTGGGGAGATCTACTTTATGGTCTATAAAGAACCTGTAGTCTGTTCCTCTGAGTCTTCGGACAGGTCTGAGTGATCGAAACAACTCATTAATGAGCGGAATGCTCACTAAATAAAAATGGCCCAGAAGTAGAAAAGCACCGGACGGCATAAGGATTTTTTTTATTCCATTTTTGGATTCTACTTATCTTGCAAAGTAAAATCTCAAATAGTGTTCATTATGTATGGTTAATTATTAAAAATTATATTGCATAAGGAATCAGGGGGGAAAAAAACATGACACAACTTTTGAAAAACTTCATAAAACTTTATTTAACTAACGATAACCATAAAACATCTTACCGAGAATTTCACTTTCTTATCAAATCTTAATTGCTATTAAATAAATTCTTAGCTAGAATTTCACCTTCTATTTTTACTGCATATTGTACTAAAATTTTGGCGTTATATCGTTTTCGATGTAGTTTTTTTTATATATCAATTATGTGCCAAAAAAGGCCAACATCATAACGAGATGGATTTAGATAATTAGTTTTTTTAGTATTTTCAATAATGAAATAGACCAAAATATAGTTCAGAATAAAATGGTAATATATCTAATATGGTTTTACGTTAAATTAAATAATTTATATTTAAATGAAATACATACAAATATGGGAAATTAAACATAAAATGATTCAAATTTATTAATACAGAAATTATATTTCCCTTATTGATTTTGTGTTTATAGGATAATTTGACTACATCATACCTGACCTGGGCATAATAGCTTGCTTGTAATTATTTATTAATTAATGTGAGGCTACGACATTAAAATTGAGGTCTGAAAATTATAATTAATAGTGGTTTTAAAATTTTTAATAATAATTTTCTAATAAATGCTGTTATTTTATAGATGATGAAACGTTGCATATTTAAAATAAATCAAGAATTATCTAGACTAGGTGGATTTATTAATAATTGAATCATAATTACTTTTATCAAAACTTCTTCTTAATTTCATGTAAACCCAACAGTTAGTTCAGAGCCTACAGTTTTGAGAGAAAAAAGTTTGAAGAGATTATGAATAATCTTATTATTTATTAATTATGAATAATCTGATTTTTTATCACATCATTATTTAAGTAAATCAAAATCTATCGTTGGTTGATTTTTTTTTTATTACTGATGTGATTAATTTTTTTTTTTTTGTTGGCTCGGCAAGATATTGTCAAAAATTAGTGATTTTTCTATTTACGTTCAAATTTTACATTTCCTATTACCTCTGGGCTCAAAAAACACTAAAGTTTTAGATTCAGTGTAGAAAAATCTTAAAATGTTTGAAATAAATTTATTACATTAATATCACCTATTTTTTATTTTCTAACATCAGTCGGGAGGAACTAGTAGGACTTTAATTAATTCCACTTATGAAGTATCACCCATTATTCATTCAAGTATAATGTTTAATAACTTCAATAATTATATTATGTTCTTATTGGTTAATATATGTGTTAAATCTAATGATTACCCGGTGAAGGTCTGGTAGGATAGGCTGTCGATAAGCCTGAAACGATGATCGGTACCATCCAGGATATGATGTACAACTTCATGGCCGGGCTCGAACAGGAGACTGGGGAGTTCAGGAATTTTCCCCGTATATAAAGGTCTCTGCTCGGTTTCTGTAATTACCAGAACTGAGTTTCTAATTGTAAATCATCTGAACCTTTAGCCGTAGTTAACAGCCTTTATAAAGAGATGAAGATAACATTACAAAAATCAATGGCAATTTATATTAATATAAAGAAACAAAGAAACTTATTATAATTATAAAGCAAATTTTTCTTGATATCTATGATAAACATATTTTTAAATACGTTTTTAAATACGTAGGAGTGAGATTTTTATGTCTATGTTTAAACATTTTTTTCTACAATTTCTATACTCACGAAATATGTAACAGTTATGTTTTACACATTTTAAATATTTCACTGATTTGACATTTTTTATTAACAATTTTTTCTTAAAAGTAGATATTTAATTCATATTATTCATTTAATTTTCTATATTTTTTTTTATATTTCATGTTTTTTTTTTTTTGTAATTTCACCTTATTCACTTGATAAATATATTTTTTTATTTTTTATTAGACACAAACGATTTACAATCGTTGACTATTTCTTTTTTAAAAGATGCATCTCACTTACCTATTTATTGATGAGAAAGATGAGGGTGGGAAATTAACTAATCATTACATTTAAATCTATTTTTTTTTTCTTTACAAAACATTATTTTAAAAATTGATAAGTTATATGTGAAATTTTCCCATCTTTGAATTTTTATTTTCTACTAATATTTTTATTACAATAAAATGGTCAAGATAAATAAAATAACAATTTATTAATGGCCAACCTATTCTACCCACACTGTAGATATTCATCAGGACTGTTGTGATAGGTGGAGGTGAACACAAATAGACCATGTTTACACTAATACACGATGAAAGTGTACACCTATCAAAGCCCTGTTGAAGAACTATAGTTAGGGTCAACACTTCGGTCATGAATAAATAAATGACTAACTATTTTTGTTTTTCTTGACCGCAATCCTGAATATCTTCTAATTCACATATGGTCAATCATCTATACACATTATAAACGTCTCTATGTTTTTATTACATATTTATGTAAAAGGATAAATTTATTCACATATTTTGACTTTATATTTACAAATTCCTTCCCTAGTTGTCACTGAATAATGACCTATTATTGCATCTCAGTCTATTATATAACGTATTACTAAACATGATTCCTTACTAAACCTCTTTCTCCCTTAATCTAAGTTGTAATATTGTTTCATGCAATCATGTCTTGTATGAGTAATAGAAATAAAAATCGTTCTTCCATACCAAAAAAAATAAGAGATGAGTTAAAGCTATATAAAATAAGTAATATTTTCTGAAGTAATCCTAGGAGAGTTACCTTCCACCGTTATTTTAATAAAAAGGTCAAAATTAATTTAATAATCCCATAAATGTAACTTTTATTAAAAGTTAATTATTGTTTGAAGTGCTATTATTGTACATTTATATATCAGACTTTTTATTTTACTTTAAGTTTCATTTTGTTTGTTATTTATTTTTTATTATTTTATTATTATTTTCTTCTATTTTTTAATTGTTATAATTTAATTTACGTATTTGTAAATATGGTATGAATGAGCTCTATGATCTTTGTTACTGTTGTCTATAAATATCAGACAGAATGTAATATTATACAATAAAAAAAAAATTAAATTTTATGGCATAAGTGATTAGCTTCCCAATCTCTCTTGAAGCTTGAACTTCTCAGTTAATTCTTGATTCTTGGAAAAGATGGTTCTGGATAACAAAAACCCTAAGCAATAATTTAAAAATAGTTTATTATAATTAATCTTGTAAAATATATATATCAGACTGTTCGTGGTTCTTTATTCGTTTGGTTTTTGTATATCAAGCAATCCCTATTAGCCCCGTGTTGTGTAGTAAGCATTCAATGCATCGTGCCAATTCTAGCACGAAGTTAAGGGGTAGCGCACTTGCTCAGCCTCCACTGGCTCATTACCAGTGACGCAATGAGAGAGATGCGCTGGTATCTCAAGGAGCTCTGCTCTACCCCTCACACGTGGGGGATAGAGTGGGCTCAGGGATCCTCAGGTGATGGTGTAAATATTGTATATAAAAGTGTAAATGTGACTGATGATTATTTATTTATTTATTTTTATTTCATGTATATAGTTTGATTATGTTCATTTTCTGTATCCTTCTGTCTTTATATATTTAGAGAAGAATTTTATTTAGTATTTTTTTTTTAATTTTATCAGTCATCACTATTACCTATTCCCCAACAACGCTGTGGCAAATTCTAATACCTTTCAATAAATAAAGTTTTGGAAAAAAAAAAAATAAAACAGTTAAGCTGAATAGAAATATTGAGCAATAGATCAAAAGCCTTAAAGAGTTCTGTTCAAAACGAAGAATACCTTAACAAAATGAACTAACTTATTGTAAAAAGGAATGAATTCCATCCTATGAATCATTTCGTAATCACAGTTATTTATTCGATTTCTTATTTACCTCATTCGTCATATCATTATTATTACTATTTTTATAAATTTGTCAGCTCAACTGTGCAAAACAATCATCTGAAATATTTTTGTCTTTTATACTGAAATGAAACCATGAATGAATATATTTTGTCTACTTGGAAATTAAATTAACCTGGACAGAGATGTTTATGATTAAAAATAAGAACTAAACCAGACCTGGTTTCCTGAGGTAGTAATTATACAGAATAATAAATTATAATTATAAATTAGTAATTATAAAGAATAATAAATAAATTAAGAGAGTAGTCTCAAAGTAGTATTTAGGAAGTAAATAAGATATGTTCGTGATTAAAGACAACGAACCTAGGATTTGTCCAGTGTTGACCTAGGTTCCTTCGGTCGTGCTCTTTTATAATTAATTTTTTCCTTGTAGTTATAAAGATTAAAAACAACTTGCTGCTTTCAAACCTTACTAAATTTCATTTAAATGTTTAACTAAACGTTTTTTTACTTGAAAAATATGAAGGAATAAGTTTTGTTTTAGTTAGTGAGTTAATTGGGTAGAAAAAATAGCATTTTAATCGATAAAAGGAAATATCGCGAGCTTCTATCTTAATCTGTCAATGTAGCCTTATTTATAAATAAAATATTTATAAAAAAAAAATAAATGAACAATAAAAGAAAAAATAAGAATTAAGCTGAGGAGTGTTCAAGCTCTAGATGTTTTTTGGAAAAGCTTTGCTATAGTAATTATTGTTAAATAATACTGAATAATTGAAATTTTGTACTAAATAATAATTATACATTACTGAATAATTTTAAAAAAAATTGTATTTGATGTAAAACGACAAACACTATATTGACAAAAATAAAACATTGAGTTGGAGTCAGTTTTGGTCAAAAAGAAATTGCAATTACTTTTTACACAGCTCTGGTTGGAGGAGTCCATAGAATTATTTTTTTCCGGGGCTGGGTTCCAATATCTTAATGATAGGGCACCGCCACTTAAGATATATTGGTGTGATGGGAGGTTAGGAGCGAAGGATCATAGTATCACATGGTAGAACAAATAATGCCAAATTAAATAATTTTTCAGTTATTAGTTTTCCTAGAAGTATTATACTCTCAATCAATTAATAGTTTAGCAATTGGGAGATAAAGGAAAGTTTTGGAACGCAATAAAGAAAAAGTTCATCTTAACTCAATTAACAGTTTTTCTTTAGCAATTAAATCTCATTATTTTATGTCAAATGAGGTATTATTACCTCAATAAGGTTATTTTATGTAAGTTTGAATTATATTTCATACAGCATTGGGTGAGGGAGAAAGGAGGTTGTAACTGCCTTGTCATCTCGTAATCCTTCACGGCTATTCAATTAAATATCTAATTAATTACTCATTAAGATATTTTAAAGCCTAGAGTTATTGACTATAGATATTATCGATGATAGTCTGTGGTTTATAAGGCTCATACATTTATTGTTGAAAAATCGTTAGATGTTAAAAAACATCTTTAAAAATTCAAACAAAGGGGACAATGTAAAGAAAGTAGGCAATGTGAAGCGGCTTATGGAAGGATTGTGGGCCCAGGACTTAAAAAGCATTGAGGGTGGTGGCAAAGCCTCCTTGCAGATCTACCAGGAAGGGACGAGTTCCCGACTTAAAAGATTACACCCTACTCAAGGAAGGGGTATTTAAGAGGGGCATTCCAAACTACTCAAAACCTGGGGTAGTATCATACTGTTGTTACCCTTAGGTGTGTAAAACATGTGTATCGAATACGAAGGAACAAGAGGAGAAAACAGTATAGAAGACTCTATTTTGGGCGATATGTCAGCTACGTTTAAACCCTAATTTTTAAATTGAAATGAACAAGTGGTTAGAGCAAAAAATATATAATTTCTAGGAATTAAAAGGTGGGTCCCGTGAGTCTTGGGACCAAGACCCCAAGGAGGGTCTTCTAACACATGTTTTTGTGAGCTTGATTTATTAGGGGTATTCATGATCTTTAGTTTAACATGTTAAAGCATATTAAATGGAGAAACATTTCCTTCTTTTACCATGTTAAAACGATATAACATATGAAATGGTTGAGAGTCTGTTACTAGGTCTGTTAAATTGAGAATGACGTCACGCAACAGACCAGCTGAGCTCGTCACCGTTTCGTCTGTTGTCGTGTTAGGTTACTTGCTCATAGTTTGTATTTTGATTGTGTTAGTATTGTTTTGGATGTTTTTATAACTAATAAAGCAATGGATGACAATAATAATAATGTAATGACAGCTATCAATTAGCTCATCTTGACTCTCTTCGTCACAAGTTAGAAGATCGACAAGAAACTCAGTAGCCAAACTTTTACACAACTTTTCACTACAATTTAGGCATGTTTTAATAAATTGGTTGAAAATTTTTAAGTAAACAATAACATGAAGTTTTGGAAGGTGAGGTTATAAAACAAGTTGCTCAAAAAATCCGCTAGGAGCTCTTATGCATTTAACATGACTTTAAATAGAGCTGCTCATAATCCTATACTTATAACATTTAACATGGTAAAACATTTTACATTTAACACATCATGAATACCCTAATGTTAGAACTATTTTATGAATTATCTTTTTTTTGGTTTGAATGTTAGCTGTAAAAGATTTCAACAGGTAAATGCACAGTAAATATAACTCAAAAAGTACTTTTGGTTAACAGTACTTAATTTCCTAACATTTTCCGATAGTCTCCTCTTTGCTCATGTCGGTAATGGCGGTGGGTCGCACTAAGTTCAATATCCGGCTTAGTAGTCTACAGGATTTTGTGGGTGGGGAACTACTGATTTAAATTAAAACGATTTTTAAAACCCAAAACCTGTGAATAACAAAGCATAACTTTTAAATAGATATTTATCTGTTTTATTATAATTATTATTAACTATAAAAACATTTTTTTTGACTCTTACTTTAGTTTGTGATTTCCATTTAGACACAATGATTAATTTTTTCATATTTTTCTACAAGCTATTGAAAATAAATAATATAAAATTTGATATATCCAGAATAGGTTTTCCACGTAATTTATTTATTTCTTATTTCGATAAAAACATTACCAGGTAATATAATAGAAACACAAAACAATAAATAGTTTATTAAAAAAAATTATGGTCCATTTAAAATTATTATTGTATATCCATTTAAATAAATCTTGTAGATCTAAGAAAAAATTATTATTTTTAAAATCTTATGTTTATTAAATAAAAAATCACTCAAATAATCAAGTGTTTGTCTTTAAATTCTGTTTATAATATTATTGGAAGATCTCAGGCAATGTTATATACAAATTGCACTTCCTTAAAGTGATTTTTTTTTTTTCAAAAAATAAATAAATAACATTAACGTTTCGGGATACTTTCAACAACAATGGAACGACAAAAATTTTGGAATATATCTGACTGAGTTATTATTATTCCATAGATATATTATTTTCATTTATAACACTTTGGATATTAATTTATCATAATTATCCATAATACGTTTAAGTTTAACAATATTCTTTAAAACATATTTACATTTTTCATTTCTATATTTTCAATTAACTTATACATAATTTCGTCATTAATGGTCAAAATAATTTCATTTTATCTATTTATTAACATTATATTGAATTATTATATATTTATTAAGCCGGGTGATTGAAGAAATTAGAAGTTAATATCACAAATTGTAATAAAAAATCATTAACAAATTTCCAAAATGTTTGCTTATGTGTATGTTGAATTTGTTATTTTGTATAATTTATGAATAAATATACGTTTATGTATGTATATATACAAATTTATGTATGGAATATGTGTAAATTTACTTCAATAATTCATAAACTGCTTGATTATGTACTACCGAAACTTTATCTTACTACCGATCGTGGCATCTACTTAAATATTTTAATGAATCCAGTTGGGTGTATTGAAATTACTACCATGAACTGCTCTGTAAAAATAATTTAGCAACCGTGATTCCTGCCTGAACACGCAATGTCATTTTTACGTGACCCTAAAATCTTCAAGAAAAAATAAATTGTTTAAAACTCTCGTTTTAAAACTATTTTTAAAATAGAAATGCCAAAAAGAAATAATCAAGCATTAATGGTTTGCTAACAAAGCATTGCAGCTTATCGACCGCAGGGATTACAATAAATTGTCATTCTTTCAAGTTTTCTATTAATTTAATTTAATTATATTTTCAATCAAAACTCCGATTAAAAACATTATGCATAATATCTCATGGTGACACCTCTGTTCATTTTTACACAATTACATGAAAGTTATAACACTGGTGCTACACACAATTGTGTCATAAGTTCTTTGGATGTGGTTCCGCTCAATTTTGAAATTTCTACTTTTAATAATAATTAATACATACATACCAGTTATCTGTTAGCTGTTATAATTACGCTTATCACTAACCCTACTAAACATTAAACATTTAAAAATTAAAACTTAATGTACAATTAATAAAGAATACTGCAATAAATCAAAGTATTATTTATGTCTTGGTTATTTTAAGGAAAATTAAATTAATACCTCAGTTTTCACTCGGTAAAAATGTTAACTAATAGCAGCTCATTTTTATTTTATTTTATTATTATATTATAAAAACAAGTCATAAATGTTATCGAATGGGAAAATATTTATAATTTTTTTTTTCCAGTTCAATTTTTATAATTATTTTGTAGTTAATATTATCAGCAATTTGACTGAAATAAGGTTGTCCTTGAAATTTTTTGTTGTATCTTTTCGGTTATACAGTCATTTTTTATGATGAAATGTAACCATAGAAATTTATGTTTTCTAAGTTCAATGTAATTGCTTAAAAAATATAAATTATTTTGTTCAAAATAGAAGAAAAGCATTATTTATTTATTCTCCTTACAGAATTTTAGTTAAATAGTTGCTACTTTAGAAATTTGAATTAATATAATAATTAGTACTTAATAATTAACAGATAGTTAATAATATATATAATTATTTTAATGTATGATAAATTATTTACCTCACTTACGTATGGGAAATTAATTTTTTCATACTAGGCATACCTCAATGATTGACGATTTCGTTTACTTTAATGTCTACTTTTATGGTATCTTCTGAATTATTATTGTACTCCAAGAGATGAAGAATAACCCAAATTTTCTTATTTTTTTCTATGATTTTCCAACTTATAACAATTTATTGTTTAATTTAAGTCTCTTTTTAATATATTTTGATTTCGGTCTTTGTGAGTCCTCATTTCATAATTTTTAAATTATGACTTCTTACAGTTGTAAGTACAGTTCTGTAACGATTTTGAATTAATAAATTAAATGCAACTATATTTTATAAGAGTTTTCACCTAATAAGAGGTTTCATTCATAAATCTAAATAAGCAGATAAACGAATACAAAAATAAATAGATACAATATTGCAAATTATATGGTATACACAATTCATGTTTATTGTTTTGATAAGTACTTGTATAAAATCATAGTTTTGCGTTAAAAATATACAAACATTAATTCTGTTTGCTTTTATTTGCAATGGCTATTAAAATACAGAATTAAAGTGAAATTATGAAATCGTCCAATTTTTGATGGACCTCGTTCACTTCTACTATTTCAAATTTTTCCTTAACATTTAAAGTTGTTCATATAGTTACTTGAAATTAGTCTAATTTTATAATAAAAAAAATTAATAAATAAAGGGGTTTAGTTAAACTGTCTTCTATGTAAAAGAGAACAAAGTTTAAAATTAGATATTTTTATCTTCTTTCATACGCCTCGGTATAACACAGGCGTATTTCCATGCCAACTCACTATTAACAATTTACTAGTTTGCGGACTTTTAAAATTAATATCTTTTATAAATTTTACCTGCCAGGGTTTCGGGATGGTGGTTCAGGTTATGATTAAAATTTACAATTTGTGTTTATTAGAGACATAATTAAATACAGGGAAAGGATATAATAGACCAAAAGATGAGTTATGGATTTAACTCCCTTTACAAAGTGACACTTATTTTCTATATGAAAAAATAACACATGGAGAAATTGAACTAAATATTCTATTTACTATTTGTAATTCTTACGCTACAAACTGGAATCAGTCTTGCCCATCAATATACTATCACCTACTTTTGAATTCATTGATGATGTTACATAGTGCTGATGGACAAATAATAAATATTTTCATTATTTATGGGCTGATTAGATATCCTCCTTTTTTGATCCTTTGTTAGTTCCATGCAATGAGTTTGCATCCCACCTAGCCCATTAACTAAAAATGGACTCCTGGGCACAGACACTGCTTCATGGGCGGGCACACTCCACAGAGCATGTTGTAAAACGGCCTGACTGTTGTTTCATCTTGGACTGTTTCTTGAGTCGGAAAGGTTGCAGTCGTTGTACTTGCAGTTGTGGATATCCTAGTCGTTGTACTTGCAGTTGTGGATATCCTAGTCGTCGTTCTTGGTGTTGTGGGTTTCGTTCCGGCCGGTCTACGTGACGTGGGTCTTGTTCCTTTTGATTTATCACTTCCTGGATTCAGATTTGATGGCTTCGTCCCCCCTGGTCTTGGAGCCGGAGGTTTTCTTCCCCCTGGTTTTGGAGTTGTAGGTTTATTCCCACCAGGCCTCAGAGAGACCGGTCTCCATCCAGAAGGAACTCCAGACCCACCTCCTAAAAATATAATTTGCTTTTACAAAGTTTCATCATTTTTATCAAAAGTTTAAAATTAATTTCAGTAATTATTTAAAGAATAAATTACAATTCCATTATGTTTAGGTCCATCAGTTATGTTATATTACATATCACCTTAACCTGCATGAATCGTTTGTAACTATTTCTCTGGGTACCTGTAGGTAGGAAACATATTACAAAGTAACTATCCGAATTGCCCTAACAATATCTGCAGGTAAAAGTCTCCTCCAACAGTTTTAGTTCGCAGAAGGAGGCTTCTCCACTTTCACTGAGAACATATTCCAGAACCTCTCAACAAACGACAGTTATAAAAACACAGTCCATCCATCATCAAAATTCAACCAAAATACAATAACTTAAAAAAGATAATAATAAAAACCTCAGCTTTATTATCAAGATTTATCAACATTATTAAATATTACGCTAGAACACATTTAAAAGTGTCTGCAAAATAATAACATTAATATCCAACAAATATTGTGTTATCATTTTATTTTAATTTTTATGAATCTATGATTTTATATTTTTTATTTTATTTTATAGCATAGAGTAGTAATTCTGTTAATAACATTCTATTAATTTCTAAATTAAAACAATTAAGGAGCTTACTTTCGAAAGGGCACATATCCATAAAATAAAAACTTGTTTTTTTACGTTTTAAATTCCATTTAGAATTCATTTAAGAACTGATTAGGCCACTAAAGACACTGAAGGGAAAATATAAAGTATTTTGGAACAATTATACTAAAATCTATTTTTAATGGTTTTTAAAATAATTCCTGGAAAAATACAATTTTTTTTGTAGGTTATAACTATTTTTAGGTTCCTATTTTTAATCTTTTTATTTATATTTGATGTTTCGTAGCTCTCCTTCGTCCTCAAGATACCTTATCGAAGATAAAAAATTAGCCTTTTAGCAATAAAAACATTCATAAAATTCATTGTTATTTTGTGTCAAATTGTTATAATAAATAATTAAGAATAAAGTAAAAATTTATTAATATATTATGTTATCAAAATATATTTTCTTTCCTTTTACTTTATAAAAATATTAAAATTTGAAAACAATCAGCAATATTGTAATCATTTCCAGGGAATAATTGTTTTTAATAGAGAAAGAGATAAAAACGTATTAACAAAAAGTACCTTAATAATTATCTTTTTCTTAACTGTTATGAAAAATAGTTTCTGTTCCTACATATATTTTTTTGTTTACAATTACTTATTATTAATTCAATGGATTATTTTTTAAAAATATTGTGTTTCAATAATTTTTCTGAATAATTTGTAATATTTTTTTATTTAATAGTTTTTTCTTTGCAAATAATAAAATCTGCACTCTTAATTTTCCTATTAAATTCACTGATTTCTTTATTTAATTTTAATCAATACAAATTTAAGCCCTATTTTTTTTATTTGTATCGTGTTATACTGAATTTTATTTTGTATAATTTTTTTTAATATCAAAAACTAGATGACCAGATAAAATAGAAAAAGATGTAAAAAATAAATAAAGAAATATATTTTTAAAAATATGTTTTTCATCTATCATACCAAAAAAGGTGCCGCCAGTGTAGACAGGGGGCCCATGGTAGTAGGTCGGAGGAAAATAGAAGACAAACTCCTTGACCCTCCTTACAAGTTGGCTGGTCCACAGGATGAGGCACTCTGCTCTAGTTAGGTAAAGTTAAAGTCATTACTAAAATAATAATTAGATAAATTAAAATTTAAAAAAAAAATATGGTATTTTTAAATATTTTTCCTGATCTTAGGAATTGTACAATTTAGTACAATTATGAAAATATCATGTGAACAAAATAGGTTCTTGTAGATAAAACTGTTTTTAATTTATTTTACATAAAACTCCTCAAATGTCTAACGAGAAAAATCCTTGAAATTATTACAGAATGAGGCATTTTAAAAATATTATTCTAGTACACCTCAAATATATATTCCTTCTTCCATCCTTAGAGTAATCGAGTATCATCTTACTTTTTTTTTCGTTTTCGTTTTTATAATTACAAATTATTTTATTACGTAGTTTAAATCAGTTGCTTTTGTAAAATAATATCTTATATATATAAATAAATATAATAATTTTCCTTTGGAAGAAGATTGTTGACCGTATGAAGTAGATTGTAGGAAGATAATCCGGGTAGCGGTCAATAAAGGTATCATAATAGTATAATAAAAATATATTGTTAACCAACGTTTCGCCCCACTTTACAGGGCTTCATCAGAGGTGTCAGATTGTCATCAACCACAATAACATTGAAACAACTGTTGTCATCTTTGTTTCAATCTGACAGCCCTGAAGAAGCC
>NW_027115553.1:21317-31815 GCF_000696795.3 Halyomorpha halys
AATAGTTTTCTTCTACTATTTTCATACCCTTATTGACCACCACCCGGACTATCATACAACAATATCTTTTACTGTTTTAAATTGCTTAAACTTTGATTTTTTTAATTTAAAATTAAAATTTTGTTTTTCATATATAGTATAGCAGACACAGGTACATATTTGATGGGCTTAACAGAATTTTCTATATTTTTTAAGGACATTATATGGATCGCGCAAGTTACCAGTATTTATAATAATTTTATTTTATTCGGACAGAATAATTACCACTAAAACCAAGAATTACAGAGTATATCAATACTATATTGATATTTTAACCCAAAACCAAGTTAGGTATTGACTTAAAACTTATAATCTACCTCAATTTTTTTTTTAGTTACAGCTCAATCGGAGCTTTTAATAAAAATATGGAATACAAAAAATAATTTTTTACCCCTTCCAAATTTTTCTTCAGTTCCTCAATGAGAATTACTGGTTTTCCAATGTTTTTTCAAAACTCTGCAAGACCATAAAAGTTAACAGAGTATAAGCTATACATTTACCTATCTCAATTCTTTGAACAATAAAAAGTAATTAGCAACTACTAAATAGTACTTGTGTATAGTATACACGTTTGAGGATACCCATTATGCAATTGAAGACCAACATTGCGGAATGTTACCAAATTCGATATAATTCAAAGTCCGACCTTTAAATTCCTGCAGAATTCAGACATAATTTACCTTAAGAATCATGCATAGTAAAAAATAAGAATTGACGTTGGGCCTTATTTGGAGCCGGGCCTAAATTGGATTGCGTATCTTAATTTGTAAATAATAATTATGAAGAACAACAAGTTAAACAAAAAACTCACATTTATGTTAATTAAATGTTATTATATTTATTTTTACTACAACCTCCCAAGCGTAGGACGGAAAAATTCCTTGATATGCTCAGGGCCAAAACGTGTATTTATTAGGATGTGGTTCGACCGGTCTTTGCATTTTCCTGGAGCCATTTCTTCTCTTTCAGAATGCTGCTTTTCCTTTTGGACTCCTCAGGGTGATGACTCCTGCCTTAAGGACAAGATAACAGGAGCCCTGGTTTCAACCTAACCGGTTGGGATTTTGAATGTCATATTTTATTACCTCCCATTGACATTCTAAAATATAATCTACTGGTATTTTATGCGTGGTTTGTGGTATGGGTGTGTACAGTGGTCATTAAATGTGGGATGAAATTGATTTATATTATTTTTTTTTTCAAATTCATAAAATACTGTTATTGTAATCAACCTTGAGATATAACTGTTACTTTTCTTACAAAGCTTTCAGATCATACACTACCAAAACAAGCTTGTTATTTTTCAATCTTGTGCTATTGCTATCTCATTTATTCTTTATATGTATATTTTTTTCATCTTCCAACTTGTCTCAAAGATTTCATCATATTAATAGTTATAAACACCCTGATGGACAGCTCTTGTGACAGAAAATTCTGTAAGTGTGATTTTCTAATAGATCTTCTGTGAGCTTTTAAGCAGTGATCCAAGGTTCAATTATAGCGTTGAAGAAGTTTCAATTCTAATAATGATTTTAAAAGATTTGTTACAGATCAGATATATTTTTTTTATTATAACTATTTAAGCATAAATCATATAATCTGGTGTATTTTATGGTTCTCCAATTAGAAATATCATTGTTATTCATTAGTTTCTATAATTATTATATATTCATTTCAGTACTAGTCGAAAGTAAGCACCCCCAGTTCTGTTGTGTAAAAACTGTACCGAGAATGAATTTGTATATTCCTAACATAACCTACATTTTTATTTATTTTTATTACAAGTATTAACTTATTATTCTTTATTCTATTGAGCACTGTCGATTATTTTGGTAAATTATAAAATAATACAATATTTTCGTCGAATTCAATTATTAATTATTAATTTATTAAAAACTTTTGGTATGAAACTATTAAACACGTGTATAACTACGACATATGACAAGATTAATTTGTATTTGTATAAACAAAAACATACGTTTGGTTGGTTAAGATTCAACCTTACCTGTTGTTTCAGTATGTTAATTTTATTTTTTACTTCCTCTCTCTTTATGTAAATTTAAATGAAAAGTTATGTAAATTTCCTTGTTGTTTATTTTTCAAAATTTATCGAATTTTATTAAAATATTGAGGTGGTCCTAAACTAAGTGGCCATTTGCCGGCATACATTTGGCCATTAGCCGCTGATTTAGCCGAATAAAACTCAAATTTCACTCAAAATTAGAAACTAATCTGTGTAATTTATGTTTACCCATTTACTGGTTGAGTCATGATTGCATCCGTCTTTAATATCGATGTAAAATGTAAACATTATCACCGACTCTCTCAAAGTACCCGATCACTTTATTTATGGTTTTGTGAAAATTGAATCAAATTTTAGTTTCAAATAATACTTTTATAGATAGTGAAAAAATGGATATCTCTCCAGGAGATCCTAGGTTAGCTATTTAACACACTGTCGCGACAGTGCTAATATATTTTCGTTGACAGTTGCTGTCCTCCTAGAACATCCAAAAAGTGGACCATAAAGCTCCGAATTTGTTTCATGAGTAGTTTTATTCTAGTCCATTCATAAATATAAGTATCTGAATTAAAATCAAGTCCAAATGATACCGTTTCCCGACAATCTCACTGGCACGGTTTCTCCTCTTCACACGACCCGTCAACACTGACTTATTGGATAATTGGATTCAGTGTCATCTTCTCACACCAATTTTAGAAAAGCTTCTTTCTGTGATCGACATCACGTTTCTCTTAGAAAATCGAGGGCAATTTAGTGGTCTCTTGTAAAAATAAGTTGAAAAAAAAAAAAGTGAACCGTTTTGCTGCTAAGTCTTATTTTATATTTTTACATTGAAATGAGACCCATCTCATTTTCAAATTGTATAATTAATTAATTACTTTCAAAATTTAGAAATTTGAAAAGATTTATTGAAACATATACAATGCCTTTTGAATTTTGTTTTATAATTTGAATTATTTTCATACGTATAACAAATTTTTAAAAAAACATAAAACAAAAACAAAGGACATTTACCTTTGGATCATTTTTAATTTTACCAATCTTAGCTTGTGTTTATCTAGATCTTATCTTTCTTCAATTCTATTAATAATTTCTTAACTCTCTATTTATTTACTTTTTGTTATTAACCTCTCTTATATTTTTTGTTCTTTCTCCTTTTACGTTTGGTGTATATTATGATTACCCTGATGTACTATCAAGTGTTCTTTTATACTTCTTCAGTAAACAATGTTCAAATCAAAAGACACTATATAATTTTTATTTTGGTAATATGACTACTAATAACATGGGATTTGTAGATGTATAAATACACATCCCCCCCCCCTCCCAAATGTAAAATAAAATTAATTTACGGTTTTTACGTTGCCTTGTAATTTATTGAACATACTTAAGTTATATAACTTATTCTTAGGTTTAACCCGTACAGTATGGCTATAAAAAATTATTTTTGTCAATTAATTCTGTCGACTAAATATGTCAAAGTTAGGTAATTTTTTTCACACATTCCTTTTTATTCACATCTATTGTTAATTTGAGGCAATAGGCGAATGAGTGAACTTTTTTATCTTTTTATCATTTTAATTGTTAAAAAACAGTAAGAGAACCTCTTACAAAACTTTCGATGATTTGAATATTGTCTATCCCCTTTGCAACCTCCTGGGGTTGTTAATGCTAGAGAGGTTTGTAGTCAAAACCTCTTGTTTTGTAATATTATTTTTTAATTGACTGTGGATTCACGAAAATTTGTAGTTAATAATGTAAGTATAAGGTTATTTTTTAAAATTTATTTATTGCAATGTGTAGAATGCTTTCTTATATCATGTGCCCCGTAGATTATCTATAGACGAGTCCTTTTAACTATCACATCTCACGGTAAGGTGTGAATGGATATGGATTTTAATAAGTGTAAGTGGTCTCTTGTTTCAGTTTTATTATCGACTTTATTAGAGGATTGGAAACTAAGAAGCTAGCATTTACATTATTCATTTTGGCCCATGATTTTTCCATCCGATGAGAATTAAAAATCATGAAATGTATTTGTAAAGTGTTTATAGTCGATGTAAACAATAGAGTAAACTTTTTGGAGTGTGAAGTTGATGTTCTATGACTTCATTATTCAGTTTTATTTTTATTTTATTTTTTTCGTACCCTCCTGTAGAAAATAGTTACAAGTACAATAGAGAATATGGAACATTTTTTTATATCGGTAATATAATGCACGAATTCCATTTGTCCCCTTTTTCAGCTTACTTTGACAACTCTCTTCCTCAATAAAAATGTTTTGTAACAGTATCCACATCGTGCCTGCCCACCTTCGGTCTTATTGCAGAAGACCCTCTGGTAGTACAGCAATCTTTTTAATGCGAGTATTACATAAGCTCTTCGACCTGCTGACCTTTGGAATATCTATCCTCAAAAAAATCCGGTTCTGCATACCCTCATAATGTTAAGTAATCGTAGATGCTACGGCGTAAGAAGATCCTCCAAATTGATAGCCAAATTACATGGAAACGACTTTTTACTTTGTTTGGAAACCATAATCATCTTACAATAACCTGTGCCGTTTTCCCTTCCAACATTGTGTCTCTCATGACCTTTTGTTGGCCTTGTCACTTAATGGATATCAATTACGGTTTAACTAAGCCAATATTATTTACGATATCGTTTGTAACTTTATCCAAAGACAAAATTATATCTCATAACTTATTTTCCCGTCACCTGGATCATTGTAAACGCTTTCTATTCTTCCCACCTGGTCGTGAATCCTATGACGTGTTTTAGTTCATATATTAGAATAATACGTGTAAATTTTTAATACAACTAATTGCATTTTAGTGATAAATTTAACTATAAGTAATCACTGCTTGTTTAATTATATGTAATACATATGGCTCAGACTCTGTACTTTAATATATATATATATAAGATGATAGCAATCATTTTTAAAGGACACACAGTTTTGTTTTATCGTAAAATTAAAATTTATTGTGATGAAAATAGCTTAAGATGAACTCGTCAGAGTTTGGGCGACCTTAACACTACTGGTTGCTTGCCTGTTGTTTATATAAACGCACTAAATTAATTCATGTAAACATAGTGATAATAATATTGAGATAACACATAGATTCAAAGGTTCTTCAATGACTACTTTTTCTGACGTCAAGAAGGTCCACTTAAATCCAAAATGGCTTAACATTCTTTTAAAAAAAATACCATACATTTTTCATTGTTATTTCACATACTATTATTATGGATTATGGTGAAGTTTACATTGTTATAATAAATGCTTGCTTAATCCTGATTTGGTAATGCTTAAGAGCATTATTCATTGCTATAAGTCAGTGTAATATGCTAAAAAGAATTGTGCCAATAATATTTTCTGAACCAATTGCTGCAACTGCTCCGTCCAGCGTTAAAGTCTCAATTGTATTATATATATACCTACGACTATACTAGTTATTTTAGGTATTTAATTGTTTATCTTATTGATTTATTGTATAGTTATATCGTTTCTATTATTAATGTGTTAAACAGAAACGTATTAAATTATATAAACACACACATATATACAATTATTTCAAGATGGAAATATACATCATTTAAGCCACTAATTTCAATCAATATACAAGATTTATATTACTGTTTTTACATTATTAACATATTAATAGTAATAGCGATGTAATAAAATAAAATAAATCATTAAATACGCAAAAGTGTATTCACTTTATGACAATTGCTATTATTATTATTATTTGTTATTAATGATACCTCTTGACCCACTATTTTCCACACTTTTTATTTTTATTTTCCTACTGTTTAAAATTTAAAAAATGTACAAAAATTAAATTGAAATCACCTCTTTGTTTGATGTAAACAGTATTTCACCTTACCATCTGCCATGAATTTATTATAGCGTTCTGGCAAACTGTATATAATAATTAATAAAAAAAACTATTTAAAAAAACATGTATTTCAGAAGCATTTTAAGAAAAACCAATAATTTATTTTTATATGTCTGAGCATTTCATGTAGATAATACAAATCTGTAATGAAAATGTTGATTTGTAAGCATGTGATAGAAAATTTTCATTTTGAAATAAATTAAATATTTTTTTATTTAAAATTTCAATTGTTTAGATAAAAAAATATTTTAAGAAATGGACATTAATAAACAAATGGAAAAATAAATTTTAAATGTAAACATATTATGTATCAATTGTAATTATAGTTAATAAAAAAAATCATAATTAATCTTGAATTAGTGTATAATCGAAGTGTGTTTAAGTTTTGCCACCAACTTAAGAAAACTATATAATTTCAATTATGTTTGATTGATTCCTAAGCTATTGAAGACACTCACCCGTCGGCGAAGGAGTGGCCACCACTAGGGTGGCCGCCGACACAGCCACCAGGACGGACAGCACCCAGAGGTACCTCATGTTCCTCCACGAACTGGAAATCGACTGGAGAGCGCGGCCGCCTGGAGAAGGTTTTTATAGCGAGGCAACCTGTCCACAAAGGGCACTCTACGCCTCTCACCAATCACCGTTCGTCTTACAGCGCCTTCTGATCTCATTGGTCCACACTCTTGCTTTTTTTCCCTCGTACAAGGATGATCCGAAATGGGTTATAGGGGAAATTGGAGTCTTAAGCCTTATATGGTAGGCTAAATGAATAAAAGTATTCTAACCTTGGACTTCTTTCTTGTAGAGGTTTAAAAATTCTTTCCGTCTCCTCGGTTAAAAAGAAGAAGAAGGAGCAGAAAAGGTAATCTGAATTCCTCACATTGAATGTCTTGATCGAAATTCTTAAAATTTTCTAGATTCCTAGGTTTGTCATTTGCATGCATTTGCAACTAGTACATACAAACCTCGCCAACCTTAATTAAAAGAACCTGAAAAATTCAGGTCATTGACGCAGTAAAACATACAAAGAAGGTAGATGAATAAAACATTGAAATTTCTTCATTCCCCATCCCCAAACCTAAAATAGAAAATAAGCGTACTCCTGCAGTTAGGGATGGCAAATAGAATTTTTTTTTTTTTCAAATATCTTTGTTTTCATCAAAACCACTGGTTTATCTGTAATATCAGTTTTAACATTCAAATTTTATAAGCTTTGATGTAATTTAAATTCAAGATCACAATATTTTGAGAGTAAAATGTGTCTCTAAACCAAAAACAAATCCCCTAAGAGAATAAAAAGATTAACAAATATGTAAAAGTAATGATGAGCACTACACATTTTTTTTGTTATCTTGTCATGGAAAGTTTATTGAAACATTTATATTTTATATTTTCATTGGCATTGCAACTCAGCACGCATATGACAAACCTATTCACTTACCAAATTTTTAGTAGACCCATATTAATTTTCCATAGTAGAAGAAATATTAATGATTATTTTAGTGAATCGAAGGCAGGAGTGGCTGACTTTATTCTTTTACAAACATATGAATTCCAGAAAAATTTAATTAATAATTAACTTACATTTTACATGATGCTTTGGGTGATAGAATGTATCAATACAGAAATGATAAAAGAAATAAGGAGGATTCCAATAAAACAGCACTAGTGCAGCATGCAGCTAAAAACCAACACAAAATTGATTTTAATAACACCACTTTTACATTTTCCAAAAAGAAAACAGTTTGTTAAAAAAAAAATACTTGAGTCAATTTATATATCAGAGAACATCAATTATACAGCAAATTGTAAAACAGACACAATAAATCTGAACCAACACTTTGCAGAGATATTAAGGAAAATGAATTTATAAAAAATTTGGGTAAAATTTTATGTTAGTACTTACAATTAATGTTAATAATAAAAATTTAGACCAAAATCCAATTTGAAATAAATTAATTATTATCCTCACTTAATGTATGGAAGGTTAAAAATAATTTGTTTATATTATAGTTGATATATTGATAGTGTTAAATTGATCTAAAATTAAAATTTTTTATAATATCTTTATCTACTAATGTCTTGAATTTTATAGCATTATTAAAAATAAAATTTTGGAGGACGTAATAGCTAAGAATGTTGGAGAGGGGGTTCCAGAGTGCTTGGTTCAGAACGTTGTGGGTTCGATTCCCAGCTAGATCAGTCAATATTTATTTCGACGACTCTGAGAAATAATTCTTGACATTCTTATTCTAGAGTTGTACCATGAGTAAATTTTCACCATTAAAAACTATCACACAAAAAATTTTAAAAAATAAAATAGTGCTATTGTTAACCGAGATTGGTGTTTTCATGACGAAATAACGGTGGCATTAAAGTTTGACAATATTCATGATTCGTAAATGAAATTATTCGATGTCAATTTTAAAGTTTACTTAGATGCTTAATTAATAAAATAAATTAAAAGTATTATTTATTTGACAGTTGCGAATGTAAATAAAAACATAATTTATCAAAATAATCAATTCGAACCCCTACGATTTAGTGCTAAAGTCATAAAAATTAAGAAAAAGTTTAATTATATTAAACTTTAATGGCGAAAAATTTAAAAGGTTGACTCATATGATAGTAAAAGTACTTACTTTTACTTTTACTTTTACAAATACCTGCCTCGTCATGAGCATAAACAACCTAAAAAAAAAAATAACATTGCATAATTCTACAGTTGGGGTTTGAGAAGCAGTCTAAATAAGATGATTCGCGAGGAACAGAGAAGGTACTTTCTAAAGTACGAGTTCACTTTATGATCATCTATGTTTTAATTCATGACGTATACTAAATTTTTAAAATGTCAATGAATACTGATTAAAAATTTCCATAAAATAGGTACTATTTCAAAGTATTTGTAAAAATAATCTTTGGAATACTCAACAAAATCAGTTTAGTAGTTTAATAATAAATAAGATGCTCTTAAAAAATTACTCTACAATAAATATGAAATATGTTAAAAAGGTCAATAGCACCTTTTCTTACATTGAGTTAAACGTTTTTCTACTTTGAACTTGTCTATATGAACTTACTTGGAACATTCTGAGAAAGAGATTAGGATAAATAAAAAAAAACTTTTATTTTGTTTTGAAAATAACTGGAGTGAGGTGTCCACAAAAAACCATACAATTAATAATGACCCAAACGAATTGTTGGAGGTCGCTTAAGAAAGATTTAGTTTCACTCAAGTTAATGTCCAATACTTTAAAGGAAACGCAACAGAATAGTTTTTATTACAAGATGTTTTCATCCATCACTATTCTAACTTCTACGAGAAAATGGGATGTCTTCAAAAGTGATAATATTTAACTAAAAAATTGCATTATTTCTGACTTAGGGTGTATGGAAATGTTAAATAATTAAGATCTGAAGAGGAAAAACAAATTAATAATATTTCTCCACTATACCTAATTTAGGGAGAAAATGGGCTTTTAATCCTTTTTAAAGGATTAAAATTTCTAAAAAAAAAAATCATGAAAAAGAGAAAAATAGGAAAAAGAAAGAGAAAAAAAAAAGTTAAAAGAACCAAAAAAAAAAATAGTCATGTTCTTTTGTTATATATTACTAATGTTTATAATTATTATTGTATTATTATAGGCTTATTTGTTGTAAGATTAAAAACATCGTTTGATTAGACTAAAATTAGTATGCTGTGTGACTAGCAACCCAATGAAGTTGGGCAGCGCAACTTTATATTTATATTTTAATAAAGTTTTCCTCCTAATAAATTTGAACGTTCTTTTTAATCAGTAGATTCCACTTAGATCAACTTTTTTGTGGTTTATGGTATATTTGTCAATGTTTTAAGTAATTATAGCTTTAAATTATACTAGTTAATATAAGAAAATATTCTTCAACCTGAAGTTATTATATTCATAAGATGATAATATATGCATATACCCTGTCGTTCAAAAAAGCCAGAGTTCTGTCGTGTAAAACCGTATTTGAAAATTTCACATCGAATCCATATTTATCTGAATTTTTATATGTATTAAAAAACACAATATTAAGTTTATTCCTTGTCCATTATTATGGTGAAATTATGAAAATGTTAAATGAATCATAAACACATTTTTTTTGTCGATTTGTGTCATTAATTATTATTTTATAGAAATTTTTTGTTTAAGAAAGCTGTTAAAAGAAAGTAAAAAAAGCGACGTATTTTATCTTTAATTAGGTTACTTTTTAATTTAATTAATACAAACAAAAACTAGGTGTCTGTTATAGCCCTTCTCACCACTTGTGTTTGTTAAATTGCATTTATCCAATAGGTTTATTTTATTTTATTATTATTTTCTTCTTAAATTTTATTACTTTTTATATTTTTATTTAATTAAAATTTGATTTGATTTTGGTTTCCTTTTATTTGTTAATTTATTTCAAAATGCATCGAATTTTCTCATTAATTTTTGTGATTCTGGCAATGTTTTATATGAATTATTATATGATTATTTTGATTTATATGAATTATTTATATATATGA
>NW_027115553.1:31873-39371 GCF_000696795.3 Halyomorpha halys
TACCAATAGTGTAAAATAAGTGATTCGTCTAATTAATGATTAATTTTAATTTTTCAAATAATATATTAAAGACAAGAATTATTACGGTGTTATAACCGGATATTTAGGCTGTGAAATAGTTTATAGTATCCAGCAAGACACCTTAAAATATTCGTATAAATAACCCAAAAGCTTCATCCATGATAATTGTTAGAGATATAGAGCAAGGTTTTTAAATATAATAGTCTAAGATAACGACGAAACGACACTTGTTTGGGTGTAATGGAACTTAAAATGTCTAAATTAAGTCATATCATTTGCAAAAGTGAATACGGGCAGGCTTTCAATACCATTTTCTGAAGTCTTTGATGAAATACAAATAGACGATGGATATAAATAAAATAATAATAAAGTCGATACTTTCAATATTTCGATGATGAGTGCGATGGT
Organism: Halyomorpha halys; assembly: GCF_000696795.3. Classification (NCBI taxonomy): domain Eukaryota; kingdom Metazoa; phylum Arthropoda; class Insecta; order Hemiptera; family Pentatomidae; genus Halyomorpha; species Halyomorpha halys. Next base: position 32,303 of record NW_027115553.1, read on the forward strand.
TTTGTAGTAAGACATGAATTGAAACTTCGTGACCTCTCTCCGAGAATAACCTGGCGACTTGACTTTCTCTGGTGGGTGGGATAACCTAATGCAAATGCAGAGGCTGTTGCCAATGCCGTCAAGATCAGCGGCAACCACAGCCCTTATAATTACATACAAATTCCAATGAGGTCACAAAACTCTACGGGATATTAGCTGTTTATACACTTACTTGGATTAGGGATGGTTCTAAAATTTAAATAAATACTGCACATTCCGTGGAAACGTGAAAGCTATGTCTTTAATTGAAGGTATTTTTACATAATGTTAAAATGACAAACTAAATGAATAGCTTTTGATATTGGGTCAGTCTATTTCTATACATCCAATATTATGAAGAGTTGAAGTTGAAACCTACCATCCAAAGTATTGTCTGGTATCCTTCTTCTACCATGTTATCCAATCACGCCGTCCATCATACCTCTCCCATAACCTTTAATTCAAATCTTCTTCCCATTCTTTCGATCCACATTTTCTGTCTCCAGAATTATATATGGCCTGCTCAACCGTAGCTTTCAACAGATTTTCTTTTATGTAATCCTTCGACCCTTTGCTAATTTATTCCTTCTTTCATTCTTCACTCCAACTCTTTCCACCTTGAAATTTGGTCATTTCAAGAACTTCCTGCCCATCTAGTTCCAAAAGATTTATTTAAATGAATATTCCTTACTTCTAATTTAAATGTATAAGTACAATCATCTCTTTTAATGTTATTATTAAGAGATTTTCCCCTAAATAAATAAAGTTTATTATAAAAAAACAGAACTGATTCCTAGTTATATTATAATCACATATTGTAGTAATCAGTAAAGTTTAGAAAACCAAAAGCTATCAAATTGATTGAAATAAATATGATTGATACTTTATCCTTTTTTATTTATTGTATAAAAGTTACTATAAAAATAAATATATGTTATACATGTTTACTTAGATCACTAACCTAATTGCAAATTCCAGTAAAGATATTTTTGTATGTATCTTTGCTAATATTACCTAACTCGACTATCGTTTTAAACAATTTAATTATCTTTCAACTAAGTATTTGAAACGTCCCGGAAGATTTAAAGTTTTTAGATTGTCTTTATCTTCATTTTATTTATTTATTTAATACCAGAACGCCCTTGTGGACATTACTTGGTTAATGTAATTATGGGGGGGAGTATAGTCTCATAAACCCCTAACTATATACAATGTTATAAATAAAACAAAAAATTGAGATAAATTAAATAGATTAAAATAATAATTCTTAATGAGATAAAAATAAATAATTGACTTCTAATGAAAAAAAAGAAGTAAGAAAGTGAATTTAAAAAAAGGTGAAGAGAGAGAAAAATAAATGAAGATAAAATAAAATTTTAGAGTGAAAATAACGGAACTGATAAATTTATAACAGGATATCCTGCAGCAGCCTGGGCTTCAGTCTTCGGGTTGCGGTTGGGTTTCCCAAGTTGTAAGACACTGTTCCTTTAACTGTAGGTAACTTCATGAACCTTTTCTTTATATAATCGTCTATTGTCTCTAATTGTAATTCTTGATGCAATTGGCTGTTTCTTACAAACCAAACAGCATCCACTGCAATTCTTACGAGTTTACTTTGAAAAGATTATAAGTTTTTCCTTTTCGTAAAGGATGTTGCTCCCCAAACTTCACAGTACTATACATTAGCAGTGGCCTGAAAATTGTTTTAAAAATAAGGAAAGCTGTTTCTGAATTTTAATTTGGATTTTCTATTTATGAAAAGATATTACATTGCTAACCTTACGTAGGTTTGAGTTAGTTTGTTTAGATTGTCAAAAAGTCGATAAAAACCGTAAACAATTATTTACTGCTTTTGAGGAACACCTTCAGGATACCTCAGATCGAAAAAGTCTCATATATGAATTAGTCTTAAAATCTAATTTATTATCAGAAAAAAAACCTCTGCCCAATGAAAATCCAGGCTTAGGCTTTTCTGACGTCAGTCAATCATTATTATTCCTATCACACAGCTTCCTAAAACTAAAATCTTAAATTCAGTAATTCGGGTCCTAATGACAGGTATCTTCCATGATACTGTATCAATACTTCACATTTTCTATAAATTGACTAAATATATGAATAAATAATGACTATAAATTATTATAATAAGAATACAAATATAAAAACAATCAGGTACATTTTTCAATTAACATTGTGTTTTTAAGGGATACATATATTTATTTGATACAAATATAAATGTAATTTATCCTAAGAACTATTTTATCTTCTTTTCAAGTCCTTCCCTTCTGCGCCCAACTCCTGGGACGCATAGACATTGCGCCTGCGGTGGACATGGCGCACACAGTCCTGATGCGCTGGGTGGGCCAGTGGTTGAGCTATCCATGTTTTCTGTAAAATACAATAATCGATGTAATCGAATCAAAGAATATCGATAATGACTATGTGAAACATTATTAAACAATCTTTTATTACAATTACTAAATCTTAAGTAAAAAAATTTTATTGTTTCATATAAAAAAATATTTGAAAAAGAGAATATATTTAAGACGTGAGAGTTACAAGGTCTGAAAATAAAGCGTAGAGTAGTAGCATCAACTATCGAATTATTTCTATTCTCCAATTCACACTTTCGCTTCTGGTCGTACAGCTCTCTTCTATAGCTATGATCTTCTTTTTTTAGGATATCAATCGATTTAGAAAGCCTTGCCAATCGAATCATATTGATTAGTCAAAATCTTACCGAGGTCATTTACGGTGATAATATAAAATTCATAATGAGGGCTTCTGTAATAAATACACCCTATTGTAGACACGGTGGTATGCGTGTTACCATTACCTTATCGGATGTTCTAATATCTTAAATATATATTATATATTATCTTAAATATATATTAAAGAATTGATATATGATCAACAATCGATTGTTATAATCCCATTGTGCCACTGTGACAGCAGTGCTTGTTTGAATGTTGAAAATAATCATTATGTTAATCTTAATTCAAGGAAGCCTAGATTGAGAAACAAAGTCAAATTCACACTTTTTTTCTTTAATAATTTTTAGGTTTATTTATTAATTTTTTAAAATATATAGTTCTTGTTAGTTATATCTCATAAAACCGAATGCAGAATTTCATTTAACCAATTTAAAAACAATAAATTACTATTAGGACACATTTCATAGAAATAAAGGTATATTGCTTTTTTGTCTTTTTTTTCCCCCCCAAAATTACTTATTTCAGCTAAAATACAGACAAAAATAACTAGACAATATTAAATTTGGTTTGCTGGATGCCTATAAGAAGATTAAAAAAAAAAAATTCTCAACTAAAATATTACTGCTCTATAAATGAATGATGCAAATCGGAAAATTCTCTTCTATTGTTGCTGATAATAAATATAATACTCCCAAGCTTATGGCAAAATCATTAAATTATTTTTCCTATTAATAAAACATTTTTATATGTTTAATTAAATCGGTTTCATTATTTTTTATTGGAGATCATAAACGTTTATTCCTTTTATGCCTCAATGCGAAGTACAGTTATTAGTCAGAAAAGTCGATCAAACGTCTTATTCCTTTTTGTCTATCCACGCCTCATTCCTTGTAAGATTACTCAATATTCATTTAATTGTAATTTCTATTAAAACACTGCACTGTATTAAAATGAAATATAGGGTAATTAATAATAGTTGTAATTGAACAATTGGATTCCGTTCAGATATATCTGTGAAGGCCTTTATTTAAAATAGATAAATTTTTAAAAAATGATTTACTAAAACTAACGAGTGACTTAAGGGATGAAAAACGATCTCTTTCATTAATAATCAACAATTAATAGATAAAATAACGCAAATAAATTGTTATTTGTCTGTTAAATGTTTTTCCACTTTTGTTACTAAAAGAACTGAAATAATTTGATAAAACTTTTCTTCTATAGAGTAGTAAAAAAGTTTTAAGAAACTCAAATTTTTATATGCATAGAACAATTAAGAAAGAATAATTAGTGGTTTGCAGTGATATAGCGAATTATAGAAAACAATCTATAGTATAGTATAGGCCATTGCAGAAGCTTGAGTAATATGATTTAAATTTCAATACATACCTCAGTCAATCATTTTTTGAAGAGAAAATTCCACTCATATTTGTTATCCAAAAATTATTTACAACTTGTAATTCAATTTACTATTTTTAAGCAGATATTATAATATCTTGAGACATTTAATGCCTAACTGGCCTAAACTGTTTTCTTATTAATTTTATGGTTACCTTTCATGGCATCTAAATACAAGCGTTATTCCAAAAGTAAGACCTTTTTTTTTTGGAACTGCGAAATTCCATTTATTTTCTATAATATTTCCATAATTTTGAAGGTTGATCACTTGCCTATTTAGTTGCATAATTATCAGTTCGATCACTGCATTTTGACAGTTTTTGTATGCCCACGAAAATTCTCCGCCATCTCCTTGTGGAAGCGTCCACCCTCACCTTATCATTGGATTTGAATCGTCTTTGAACCAAATCTGATAAATGGGTGGTAGTCATTGGGTTTCACGTTCGGACTACAGGGAGTGTGGGTGATAATCCCATTGAAACTGTTCCGAGAGGGAACGGTTTGAATGAGGGACGGATGAGGGAGCGTTCTGGAAAATGCTTCCACCATTTTTCAAAATCCTCTTCTTTGGTTCTGAATTGCCCTTCTAAGCTCAGCAGTTCTTATCAGCGTTATTTTTTGGTCCCCGGAGGTACAAATTTTGCCAAAATTCGATCCATAACAGTCTGATGAAGTCGTTGCACCTGTGTTTTTGGATCGAAATGGAATATTAATGGTCAACCTATTTCTGATGGAATCACATTAAATGTCTGACATTTATACTCGTAACTCATAACTCATAACACCTAATGAATACCAATTCAGCGGAAGATTTGCATCTGGCGACAAACTGAAGGATGAGATTCAACGTTTTCTCAAGGACTTCCTGCGAAACTGAAATGACATGTGAATATAAAATCTATCACAACGTATTCGAAAATGTATCTAGCGTTATCTCAATATTGTAGACAAAATGGAAAATGATCAACCTTTTCAAATGTTTTAAATGTCTTAGAAAATATACGGAATTTCGTTAATCCAAATACATAGGAGACATTCCTCTTGAGATGCCCCTCAATTAAATGAAGTATTAATTTGTTAATTCAATACGAATATCTTTAACAGATTTCACTGTTGAAAATCGAAGGATTAATTGTAATTCTTGCTAAATCAAACTTATCGTGAATTGTTTCATTCAGTTTGGAATCGACTCCTCTCAAAAAAAGCAATATCCAGTTTGCCGTTGTTACAATAAGAAATTTTGTCATAAGACATTACTCATTCATATGTCATAATTTTCTGGCTTAATTTGTGTATTTAGGGTTCATAAACTGTTTTTATTTTACGTGAGATGGACAATGCATCCAGATAACGATGGTAATCTTTGGAAATAAAGGAGATCAGGTATTGATCAAATAAATGATTTAGTTAAATTTTGTCTGAAACAGAACTATTTGTTATATACTTAATAATAAAGAATATGCAGCTTAATTATTACGTTACTTGACATAGATGTTTGTGGAATTCTTATGGAGATTTTATTAATTTACAAATTTTATTTTGTTTCTTAATACTTGATATGAATAATAAATACACGTTACGGAAAAGTAAAAAGTGAAGGCATTTGCACAAGCATCACCTGTGACAGACTGAACGGAAGCGAGGAGAGCTACCGCGACGGCCAGCGGAAGGTACCTCATCGCGGGTGTACTGATAGTGGACTGAATGATACAGTGCCTCCTCGATCTTTATACAGGAGGCAGTGGACAACAGCGGGATGGGCTGTCAATTGTCAGTGGCGATAATGATCCAATCTACCAGTCCTCTTTCCTGCCATTTTATGTTCCTGTTATTCGCATTACAACGAATCACAAACAGGATAGATAAAACTATCCGTTATTCGATTCCAAGCTCCATTACAAAGACTGTATGCAATTCACTGATAATAATAATTGACAGAATTGATTTTGATGAACTGATATAAAATATGACATAGCATCGACTTATGTGATATGCAGCCAATATTTTTGATAACAATTCAGTTGGGTTTGATGATTAAATAATGAACATCCTCCTTACAAGATTTTAATCTGAACACTCATAAAGATTGTGCCTCTTGATTATCAGGATTCGTACAGACAGGAGGTCCCAGTGCGGTCCCTGGAGCACAGAAGCACTGAGCATCTTCCGGACAGTGTCCACACACAGGTTGGTAGCAGTTCGGTGGTAGTGTTGTACTCGTCTCTGGAGCTAGAACATGGTCAGTTTCTCATTGCTATTATCTTTTAATTCTAAACCTATTATGAAACACAAACTACAGTACCATTATAAATAACTATATAATAAATTATTACCATTAAATTTTAATGCATTTATCACCTTTTTTTTCTACTGATTATATTTTGGGTATTAATTAAAAGAAATATATACAAAGAAATCCAGATTACTTTCTGCTTATTCAGTTCCTTACATATTTATACAACCGTCAACCAATGTGTATAAACAATTATTGGGATCAGTATTATCAAATGGAATTGGATGTGTCATTTAGCGCCATTCTATTCATCAAACATTAATAAGTTACAATATAGAACATTTAAAAAACACCACTCACTAATTGAAAAATATGAATTTTTAAAAACAGTCCCAACTCTACTTTTTAAGATATGATATCCTCACTCATTTTTTTTTCAATATTTAAAATGATTATTGTTATATGAATATGTGCATATTATATGAAAATGTGCATAAATATCGGATTTTGGGTACGCTCGTTTAAGAATGTAATAATTGTGTAAACGTATGCCTGAGTCCTTTTTAAATATTCTAATCCAAAAAATGTATTTTTACTAGATCATGTTGCTCAATAATAATAAACTAATATCCAATTATCAGCAACAGCAACAGCCGCAAGGAGGAGGTTGCTCTGGCCCGCTTGAGAATAGGTCATACTCTCCTCA